>NC_089585.1:129122874-129242874 GCF_019320115.1 Miscanthus floridulus | reverse complement strand
TATCCATCTTCCGTGTCGAGATTGAATTGGAAGGACTTGCGATAGCCCGGCAAGGCTGTTGCACTTGCAATGGACAACTTTCTGTAGAAGCTCCTTGCCTATCTTCACAGAAAAGCCCACGGATTACACACAAGACCCAATTATAAAATTGTTATTATTGTCAAAGCCCAAGGCCCATATAATTTATCTAGATCCCGTTTCGATATTAATCGGATAGCTAAGCTACCTGAAGACGCTGAAATCGTGGCTCGTGGGCAATCCATCTTCTAGCTCCCAGGAGCTCTGCTATCCTTGCACAGAGCCCAGGCCTCGCGCTTCCATGGCTCTCCTCCGACTCCAAGAGCAGTGCTCGCTCCTCCGAATCTCCAGCTCCCACCACCCAAATCCTCTCGATGCCCCAAGAAATCCTCGCAAGAACCAGCTTTTACTGCCCAATGCGGCCAAGACTTCCAACGCCTCCGAAATCCCGGTTCCTCGCATCCCCACTAGCGCTTCCAAGGCCGCAGTCCTCGCGCCGAAGGCGGCGCTTTGCCTGGACGCCCTTGTCCCCGTTACCGCCGCCCTCGCGTCCTGGCCTCTCCCTTCCCTTGCGGCGGAGGGCGACGGGAAAGTGAGCCTCGAGTCCATCGTGGTGGCAATCGACGACTTCAACAACCGCAACCCTTTCTTCGTGGCTGGGGTCGTGTTCGTGTGGCTAGTGGTGATCCCGCTCGTGCAGGAGTACGTCTTCAAGAAGTACAAGCCCGTGAGCGCCATCGATGCGTTCCGCAAGCTACGCGACGTGCCGGAGGCGCAGCTGCTGGACATCAGGCGGGGCAAGAGCGTGCGGTTCATGGCACCACCGAACCTGAAGCTTGTCGACAAGAGCACCGTGCAGGTGGAGTTCGACGAGGAGGACGACAAGGGGTTTGTCAAGGAGGTGCTGGCGAGGTTTCCAGACCCGGCGAACACCGTCGTCTGCGTCCTTGACAAGTGAGTGCTACATGGAAAATTGATTGAATTATATTTTACCTAAAGGTCCAGATGCAGTGTCTTATGTCTCTGTAGATTGAATGGGTTTCGCCTCAAATGCAACTGCACGATATCTAGGGCGATAATAAATGTGTCTACCACAGTTGAGCCGCAATTTGCAAAAGATTAGTGTACATACTGTTAGATGTATACTCTAAGGTGTACACCTTCTAGTAAATAAAATGCATATAGCTGTGTCCTGTGTAAACTAAATGGCTCTTTGATTTTACACTCAATTGTGCAAAATTCTTGGTAAATACAAGTGATTGATGTGTACATTCTCAGGAACAATGAAGAATTCCTCGGGAACACCACTAAGTCACAATTTGTAATTTCACTGTTTCTGATGCAGGGAACTTAAACATTGGGAGGGAGATTTGTTATTGGCTTTTCTATCCAATCAGTTTCTAATTTACATATGATTAAAATATATATAAATCTTGAAGAAATATTATTCTCCTTTAAAAAAAATCAGCCTAACCAAAATGGATGCCATGTAACTTTTCACCTCTCTGGGTTTTTTACTTCAACAAGATTAATGAAAGCTTTCGTTTAGATTTGCTATATGTTTACTTCGTGCCAAAGCAATTATATTTAAGAGTACTATATATTTAACTTCCTTCAGAACCTTTGGTCTCTTGACATGCTGCCATCCAGTAGCACTTGACAACTTTTCTCCTCCACATTACCAACTTAAATTTATGCTGTGTAAGGTAGCTTTGATGGTAATTCTTTGAAAGTTGCTGAGCTACTGGTGGAGAATGGTTTTAAGGAAGCCTATGCAATTAAAGGGGGCTTGAGAGGCCCAGAAGGGTGGCAGGTAAGGTATCATTCTATTGTGTGAGGAATAACAATTCATTTTTGTTTTCCTTTCTAAGTCTTTTCGTCTCCATTAGGCGGTTCAAGAAAATTATCTTCCCCCATCTGTTCATGTTTTCCCGAGGAAAAAAAAGGGTGCAAAGTTAGCTCACACAGATGCAAGCAATGATGGAACATACGGTCAGCAGCAGGGAAGCGAGGAATCATCTGCTCCTCCAAGCAGGTTTGTAGTCAATACAGGCGATGAATCCAAAGATGTTTATGAAAATTCCAATGGTAGTACAACTGCTGCAAAACATGCAACTAGGAGACCATTATCGCCATATCCAAATGTATGATTCTTTTTTCCTTTTCACCACCACACTCAAAATTAACATGCTTATTCTATATTTTTCTTTATACATCCAACTGGTTACCATTTATTATATGATTTGAAATGGCACCAGTATTCACACACGTCTTACTGCTTTTCTTTTGTACTGACAGTGAACTCCATTGAGAAATTATGTTATCTCCAGCTATCACACTTATAGCAATGCCAGACCTACTAAGCAATAGTTGACTCAAATCCATCTAAAACGATAAATAATTTGGGAAGAGCTCGCCACTGCTTTTGTATTTGGTATGCTTCTAGGCTAGAGTTATGACTATATTAGTTATTTTTAGAGCTTTATATGAATATTTAGTAAGAAAGTAGATCATGTTAATGATAGCACGGCCGATTTTTTTTTTAAGATAATGAAGAGACTTCCGGGAAGAACTGGCCATGGCTTTTATATTTGGTATATGCTTCTAGACTAGAGTTATGACTATATTATTTCTTTTTAAAGCTTTATATGTGAATACTTGAGGAAGGAATTAGATCATGGTAATCACAACATGAGCTATATTTTTTAAGATAATGGAAAGAGTTCCAGCTTCAACCTATTCATAGAAGAGACATCATACAACAACTATTACAAATTTGTAGCCCTAGCCCAAGCTACCACAATCAAATCCACATGCCTAACTCAAGAGTTAAGACCTCAAATTATTGACGTATCCACAGGCTTAACTGAAGACAGCACAAGGCATATTTTGAGCGAATCATTAAAGCTCAAATTTATGTTTACCTGAAAGTTAGATAATGACACTTTGAAGACACATAAATGGCTTGACTCAGGTCCACAGAAATTACTAACAGGCAAGGACAGGGAATTCCAGGCCTTGTTTAGATGCATCCCAAATTCCAAGTTTTTTCACTCTCTCTCCATCACATCAATTTTTAGCCGCTTGCATGGAGTATTAAATGTAGGTAAAAAAAATAACTAATTACACAGTTTAGTTGGAAATCACGAGATGAATCTTTTGAGCCTAGTTGGTCCACGATTGGACAATATTTGTCAAATAAGACGAAAGTGGTACTATTCATCGGGTTGAAATTTTTTCGCAATCTAAACGAGGCCCCAGTGCAAATGCTATTTGCTGACATAAAGTAGAGACATGACAGACTGCCCTTTAGATATCTACACTCATTTATATCCTTTGTTTCTTCAGTCTTTATGATGCAAACTGACCAGCGACCACAAAAACTATTATACAACTGTACAAGCTGTTACAAGCCTTTGAGTTTATTGTGCAGTACCCTGACTTGAAGCCCCCATCATCTCCAACACCATCAAAACCAACGAAGTAAGAGAAATGCAGGACAATAACATGTGTGAAACTCAAAAGGTCAGAAGCAGTCGTTTCCTGCACAAACATTTTTGTATACTTCTAATCGTGGATGTCGAGGAGATTGATTGGGATGACATGGAAGATGACCAATAGTGGTGTTTGGAGCTCTTGCTGCTATTGAGGCCATGGTGAATTCTTAGTTGTGTAATTGTTAAGCTTGTACCCGTTTGTTGTACTATTAATTGGTTTGTAAGTGGGGCAAAATGACATTTTGTACCTGACTTGATACATTTTGTGGTGCCGTAGCGTTCTCAATTTGACAATTGTGGTTAACTCTATTTTATTATCACTGGTTCAGACATCATATAGGTCGCAGCAGTACTATTGTAACAGAGCTTCAGTTCATGCACTCTGCGTACATACTGAGGTTTTAACATCGTCAAACTAGTAGATATTATTTTGCCTAAAAAAGGAGTTGACATTTCTTTTACAACAAAGACCGTTTCCAGCCTGGCTTATATTGAAGGCTTAAAAGTGGTTTACATTGGGGATACCAGTTTGAGCGACAGCATTAATCCAACAAAGCGAAACAACCATCTAAACGCTACTGGCTCAATGCAGTTCTAACAGCCACCAGACTACATCGACTTAACGAATGCAGTTCTAAAAGCTTAAAAGTTTTGGTATTTTTTTTTTAGATACGTAGCTTTTTCTATGTATTTAAATATACATTATATTTAAATATCTAAATATATAGTAAAATCAATATATCTAGAAAAAACAAAACGTCTTACAATTTAGAATAGAGGGAATAAATCATAAGATATCTCACTTTTATGCACATTTGTACAATAAACATTTGATTCATCCTTGTCGATCATACCATCCACGTTAGCAAACTTGATTCACCGTCTTTAGAAGAAAGGGAAGGGTTTAGAACCGGTACACAAGTTCCTTGAATCATCTTTAGAAGAAAGAGAAGGGTTTAGAACCGGTACAGCACACAAGTTCCTTGATTCATCTTTGAAGAATCGAGTAATCGATTCACCTCTGATAAACTGGACACAATTTCAAAATCATGTTCAACAGTGGCTGCACGCATGTAGTTATGGTAGGACTTGCTAGCGCCCGGACGTGATCCGGGACGCTAGTGTCGGACGGTGCCCGCATGACGAGCGAGCGAGCGTCCAAGCAGCGTCGGACTTGCGAGAGAGCGCCCCAGCAGCGGCCCGCGCCGTCAGACCGCGTGCGGGGACCGCTCATGCCCCCTCCCGCTTCCCACACGCATCCCATGTGCAACACCCCGATCTACTTTTAAAATATTCACATGCAACATTTTCAACATACAAAAGAAGAAATAAAACACTTAAAATATGTGTCTGAAACACTTGCAAAAACACTTGAAATGCACATGAAAACCATTGCAAACATACGCAAATCCAAATAAAACACTTACAACATATATGTGTAACATATGCAACATCTCGATAAACAAACTTGCAACATACGTCTGAAAAACAGATAAAACATTGGGAACAGACGCTTGCAACGTACGTGTACAACCACTTGAGTATATGCAATATCCCGCTCTAGTTTTGCAACATTTGTCTGAAACACATGAAACATACAACTGAAACATAGGCTTGCAACTTGCGACATGTCTGAAAACACTTAACACACTTGAAACATAGCGTCGTCGGCGACCATGGCCTACCTGGTGGGAAACTATGGAGGCATAGACCGCCCCTTCGTGCCGACGACGCGAGGTAGATAGCGGTGCATGCCTCCCCTGCCGCGACAGGTGAGGTGGATGGGGCGCGGCGATGGATGGTGGCGTGGCGCGGATGCACGGAGCAGCGCGGGAAGGGGTCAGGTGCAGCGCTGCCCCGCTAGAGAAGGCCGCGGCGGACGGCCCTTGTGTTGGAGAAGGCGAGCGACGCTGTTTTTTCAGAAGCTGTAAAGCACCGAAGCGCATTGAGCAGAGTGGGGTGAGCAGCGTCTGCTTCCCGGTATTACCGAAAATGTTGTTCAAACATGCGAAGAATTCGATCGAAATTCAAATAAACAAAAAGCTTCGAATTCGAATAAGACAAAAAAGAAACATGCTAAAAATTCAACGAATAAAACAAAAAAATAAACACAACTTTCAATCGAAATAATAAAACAAAAAAGAAACAAAATTTTGAATAAACAAAAAGCTTTGAATTCGAATAAAACAAAAAAGAAACATGCTAAAAATTCAACGAATAAAACAAAAAATAAACAAAAACTGTGAATTGAAATAATAAAACAAAAAAGAAACAGAAATTGATGGCCCCTGCAGGTCTCGAACCTGCAAAATTGGCGTTATTAGCACCACGCTCTAACCAGCTGAGCTAAAGGGCCACCTGAATAAATGTTTATTTCACAAAAGCTTTTAAATAGTTATTGTCAAGGACACCAAGGCAAAACTACTAAAACGAGATATGTGATTCTGGGTATGTCGTTTTAATCCTTATAGATGTAGGAGGATGTGAAAGTCGAATATAGGGTTTGTTTAGATCCACCAGCTAAACTTTAGCTAGCTAGGGATGTTTGGATCAGAGACTAAGGTTTAGGAGGTGTCATATCGGGTATTACATCGGATGTCACATCAGATATTTGCATACTAATAATAAAACTAATTACATAAATCGTGACTAATTCGCAAGATGAATCTATTAAGACTAATTAATTTATTATTAGCACATGTTTTACTATAGCACCACATTGTCAAATCATGGACTAATTAGGCTTAATAGATTTGTCTCGCAACTCAATCTATGCAATTAATTTTATAATTAGTCTATATATGTTTAATACTCCAATTAGTATCCAAACATCCGATGTGACAGGAACGAAACTTTAGGAGTGGGAACCAAACAATTTAGCTACTAGGGATCCAAACGGCTCAGCTAAAAGACCAACTAAAGTTTAGCTGAGTTTAGCTACTTAAACCTAGCTAGACCTATCTAAAGTTTACCTGAGTCTATTAGCTGGAGGATTTAAACACCTTAGCTAAAGTTTAGCTAGGAGAAATTTTAGCTGGCTAGCTAAACTTTAGTTGGGTGGATCCAAACATGCCCATATTGACCTCCTGCATACAATAGACTAAAATCTTTGTCCGTTACTATGGTAATTATGTCCTGTTTACATCCATGGGCCTACCGGTTCGTCCATATCATTGGATACCAAATAGAAATGTTGAATACATGTTAATTATGGAATAATATAAAAGCTAACCGGTGGTTAGAGTCCGTTCACCCTTCTTAGCGTACATTCGCCCTATTTTTATACCTGGGCCTTGTTTAGATTGCAAATTTTTGCAATCTGAACACTGTAGCACGTTTCGTTTGTATTTGACAAACTTTGTCCGATCATGGATCAATTAGGCTCAAAAGATTCGTCTCGTGATTTACAACCAAACTGTGCAATTAGTTATTTTTTTTACCTACATTTAATGCTCCATGCATGCGTCCAAAAATTAATGTGATGGAGAGAGAGTGAAAAAACTTAGAATTTAGAGGTGATCTAAACAAGGCCCTGGGCTAATTGCTTGGCATATCAAAAAGGCCCTTGGCCAGGCAGCATCGCTGTGGAAGCTGGAGACCATGCTGTCCAGTCCCCTCCCTGCAGGAATAAATATTTCAAAATTGTCTCCGTCCAGTCATCCTGCCGTCTGTGGCTACTGCTGGTACACTGATGCTACTCCCGAGGAGTGACGATCACCATGAGTGCTGACGGTTGATGTGGAACCAGTGCAGATCAAACGCCAGGACGAGGAATGCATGCTTCAACGACGAAGACGACACACGACAGTCGACAGGAAGGATGGTATGGTAGTATGGTACATGCCCTGGACACTGGCTGAGCAGTGAGCACCCATCCATCCCTTCCAACTCCGATCCAAGATTAGCAACTGATGCTCAGCCGGTTCATGTGGATAACAACCGGCTGAGTATGTACGAGATTTCTTGCTTACTACTGCTGCTGATAACGGCAGTGTCATGATTAGTGCGAGCGACGGCGCACCCAGCAGCAGCCGCGTCCACGAAACCACGACGGCGACCGCCGAGATCACAACTTTCACGTACTCCCGTAGGTGTCGGCCGGCGCCGGGGGCCACCGGAATTATCTCTGCAGGTACCTATAGTAGTAGCAGTAGCATCATCATTAGTACTAGCAGTACTCATCACGCTCCTATATGCCTGATGTTTTTAACGCCGCAGTTTTCACCGTGCGATAGCGCTGTTGGTTGACGACACGTTCCCCTGTCCGATCGCAGCGGCACGTTTGTGAGTGCCTGACGAGACGCGTCGACGGTGGGTAGGGGCCTTTGCCTTTGCGCATGCGCAGGTAGGAGTAGCCCGGGGTAGTCTCCCTTGGACCGAGCGCTGCAGGCACTGCTCCGAACCGATCTCCATTGCTAGTCAAGTCGTCGGTGGTCACTGGTCACTGGTCACTGGTCACCGAGGTGTGCACAGCACAGTGGTCGCCAGCCGACGAACGCAAAGACAACGGGGGAAGCGACGAACGAGCGTGCGTGGCAACAGTGGCTATGGGCCGAGGCAGGCAGGCGGGCAGGGGCAGGGGAGGCGAGCGAGACAAGACTGGAGGAGAGAAAGAGAGACACGATCGACGACGACGGCTTCGGCGGCATGGATGATGGATGGGCCGTCGTTTCTATCCAACGGCCCAGAAACTCCGCTGGTTGGACCACGGCACGAGGGGCGGCAAAAGGGATGTTGGCGCCGCGCCCCGGCCCCGCGTGGTGGGTGCGTGTCCGCGTGGGTCAGCTCACTTCTGCTCCACCCTGTTCGCAACGAAATTATACGATCGAGGAGACGTGTGAGGGTGGCCGCGCGCAGGCACAGGCACAACAGGCGCGTGGCGTGGCCAGACCAGGCCTCGTGGGCGACGCCGCGCGCGGCAGGAGGGGTGCAGAGGCCGGCCGGCGAAGCATTCGCATTTAACGCCCGCACTGTACTGCGCTGGTCGCTGCCACCGTCGATCGTCATCATTGCCGCCGGCCCCTCCGGCCGATCGCCCCCCCGCCCGAGCCATCATTGCGCTCGGCTCGACTCGGCGCGGCGCGGTGCGGTGCGTCCCCTTCACCATCCTTCCCTCTTGGCTCTTGCAACAATCTGCTTGTTGTTCAGTCTATTCCGTCTCTGCCGGTCGATCCACCCCAATTGAATTGATGAATGAATGCGAGTAGGAAGGGAGAGGAGTACCTGTACTACGTTGTACCACGGCCCCCCAGTCCCCAGCTAGCCAACCGTGGCAGTGCACGCATCGCCTCCCCGGCCCTGTGCACGCCTTGTGCCCCTTGGGCTCTGCATCATTCTCGTCTAGTCGTGTGTGTGCATGTCTCTGTCCGTGCGAAACTTGCCATCGTACGTCTCCATCTCCATCGCCATCGCCTCTCATCATGCATGCCACTTCGTTCATTAGTACGAGCATCTCTATCTCTAGGAGTATAGTATATTTAATATGCAGGTACTGTTGAAAGTGTCACTGTGCTGTTATACGAGGAGAAAGAAAAAGATGCTCCAATAATTCGAGTGGATTACTGAAATGTTACTTAGAGTACTGCAGTTCAAAATGGATTTGACAAATGTTTATTACATGCTGTAGACCAAAACCAGAAGCAGAGACCAGAGAGAGATGGCACTGTGCGCGCGTCTGCGAGAGACTGGGGGCTTGGCTGGCTATGCAATGCGATGCGCCTGCGCAGCGTGACTGTACGTGCTGCGGCATTGCCCGTATGCTGCTATGCTATGAATGCAGGGATGTGCATTCAATTTTCCCTGCAGGACGACATTTTTGGGCGGCCTGCTGCCCTGCCCGCGCTTCTCACACATTGATGATGGGTGCCGTTGCCAATTGCTCGCAGCATCTCCCCCCTCCCTCTCATGTTTCCCTTTGCTGTCGTTGTGTCCTGGCACAGTGTCACTGCGTGGAAAATGCCTTGTGCCGTGTCAAACAGCAGCATTCCCCGATCGATTTTCAGTCAGCCGACCCGACCTTGGTCAACGAACGAACCGCTAAGAAGCAGGAGCACTCTCAAGCAACAGAAGGCACGTACGGAGAGAGAGAGGGAGAGAGAGAGAGAGAGAGAGAGAGAGGCGGCATCGATCGTTCAGCTGCCCGGACGGAAACTAACCACTGGTTCCGCACAGCAACAGCCTTTTTCCCTAGTGTGCTGCTAGCTGCCTGCTGCCGCGATTGCATGCATGCGCCGTGCCATGCCTCCATGCTATGCTAGCTTCGTGCAATGTATCATTGCCCCTGCACAGGGCAAAACTATTCGTGCATTTATGCATGCATGGAATAGAGCAAGCAACCGCGGTGCGCGCAGAGCTTGCCATGCGCGCGGGATGCTTTGCTGCAATAATAATGCTACCCCCGATTACGACCTTTTAATCCTGTTTTTTTCTAATGACTTGGCTACAGCCTACACGTGGTTGCTGCTGCTGTTTGGGCTGCTGCAGATGCGCTGCGTGCTACTACTACTCCTAGCTAGCTAGCTAGCCCTGCCCAGGATCCCTAAACCTACCGGTTAAAGCTGAGCGCTGGGATCTTTTTTGGGTTCACCACGAAAAGATGGATCGCAACCCAATGCAATCTGGGTTGACCAGTAGCGCATCAGGATGTGACATTTTGATGGCTCTCGATCGAGGTGCCATTTAACCCTCTGCATGCCAGCAGCCGTAGTATCCAGGGGATGCTCGGTGCTCGCCGTTAGCTGTGCTGTTCCTTTGGCCGTTAAGTCTGAAAATATGACTAATTTGTTGTGAGAAAAATACTAGAAAAAAAAGTACGGCTTGTAACAGGGCGATGCCAGCCGTCTACTAGCATCTACTACTAGCCCAATCTAGGATCATATGCGCGCCCACGCAATAGCAGTGGTACGGGTGCTGCAACCAAGAAGCAGAAAGGAGATTCATCAGGTTCAGAGAGATGGATGGTCAGTGCAGAGACTTTACAGTCTTCTGCCGTTTTGGCCTCTCTTGCAAGCAAAACCAGCGGGGCGGAAGAAGAGAGATGCATGCGAGGCCATAAATGCTTGCCGAGGTCGAGTCGAGTCTAGCAGTGAGCCAGTGAGGATTTCCATCTCCATGCATGCAATGATACATTACATCTTTCCTGCCTGACATACCTAGCTTCTCTACGTAGGCCATTAGCATGCCTTGTTCAATCCAACGTAGCTCAGCACAAGTCAAAGCAAAGATACACGCAGCAGCAGTATATCACACAGAATCACACACATGCATCCATCAGGTCTTCAGAACAAACTGCACCTTCTCAAAGGTCAACTTCATAGTATAGCCAACCTAGCAATACATGGAGTAGAGATCGAGTAGTAGAAACTACAAACAAAAGGGGCGCTAGTCGTCCGACAAGAAAAAAGTCCAGGACAAGCATGCAATCTTTTTTTGGCAGTACAGCAACAACATAAGACGCATGCGTGGATGCTTGCATGAAATATCTGACGATCTTGTGGATGGAGGCTAGAGGGATGGAGGTGGTAATTAACAAACAAGCAATTAATTAATCAAACAACATAATTAAGCATGCATGCACTCTTCATATAAAATCGACTGAAAATTAGCCCTCCGTCCTAACGGTGGACATTTAGGATAATCCTTTGCACTCCACTTAGTCTTCAGCACTTCATGGATTTTTGTATTCGTTTCTTCACGTCAGTAACCTTAAAGAAAAACAATTCCAAATGTCTATCAGTTGGTATATAGCTGAAAAAAAAACAGAACAATATGGCTATGAAATGGAGTACTATGGCTGAAATGTAGACAGCATGATTGTTAGACAAGAAAAATGGGAGCTGTTCAACATACTGTTGTAAATAGAAACTGCATGCTAAATGCAGGGTTGACACCGACTGTACAATTTTTCCACTTATGAATAGACAAAAAGAATACTACTATTATTTCAACACAGAAGCTTCTATGTTGTGGCCTATGGGTACGTACTTATATTAGTACAGTTCAAGCTGACAGCACATTATTCCAATACAATGGAATTGTGTGTTAGTAGCGAGCTGACGCAGCATGTTTGCTTGATCTTATCAGCCATGATACAGTGTTTTTCTCTCACAACAAAACATCATCAGCCGACTTATAAGCCACATAAATGATCAAGCGAACAGGGCGCATGCTTTTATACAAGCTCTACTTACTTTATAAATAAATAAATAAATAAATTAATTAAATGGCAGTTTTCTACCAGTTTTACGTTAAAAAAAGAAACAAAATATCCCAGTAGCTACTACTGTCGCTGGCTATAGCTAGCTAGCTAGCTGGTGATCGATACTGATACACTGATACTTCACAGGAGAAGACCCGTGCGTGCGTGCTCTTGATACCAATCGCTTAATTTTGGCATAGGAAACTTTCTAGTACATTGTCATGCAAGCGCGATATATGTGAAGTTCATCACCTACAGGACATTAGGCATGCCACCATATGATATATGATATATGATGATTGGTGCACGTCCACCAAATTCTGTGTGCCCTCAAAAATAGTTTATTTTTATTTATTTTTAAAACTTGTCGAAAATTAGAGGACTGTGCCAAGAGATATTCTCCGGGATTTGCTAACCGATGTTGTCTCTTCTGTTTCAACTATTTAACAGGAGCACCCTTATCAAAAAAGGAAAGAAAAACTGAAGCTGTTCATTTAGGTTCACCACACGATCAACACAAATATGAAAAGAGATTTGTTCACCACACCGTGTGCTGTGCATGGATACTAACAAGTACCCGATCTAAAAGCAAAACAGTTTGACAAAACAGATGCTGGTTTCTGTTGATCGGAGGTTCAGAAAAGCTCTGGTGCTCAAGAGTACATATGCATATGCACCTAGTCATCAATAATATATAGATCCAAACAGTTGTGTTTGAACAAGAACGCTCCAACTAGCATCATGCAGAAACCCTTATTAGTCATGCATGATTGTGTATAGTGCATCTAGCAAAGAAAACGGACTAACTGTAGTCCACCAAACTCGCGAATTACTCGGAAGCAAACTCGCGAGAATTACTCGGAAGCAGAAGGCAAAACAGACTAAAACACTGTGCAGGCAGCATGCAAACCAAACCAAACCTGACAAGATTGATGGATCGATCACACGGACCGCCTACTGACCGCCGCTGGGTTTCTCGTCGCCGCCGGCGGTACCGGACTTCAAGAACGGGCTGATGCCGAGCGTCCCGAGGCCAGAGACAACAGCGCCAGACCCGCCCATCGCGGTCGAGTACCCGAACTCGTAGCCGCCGTTGATCCCCAGCCTCGCGATGGGCTCGCCGTCGTAGCTCCTGGACAGCATCTGCGCGTTGGCGAACTGCTCCTGCCCGAACACGGTGGCGGAGCCTCCGAGGGAGCCCAGCGCCGCCGAGTGTCCAATGTTGATGAAGTTGTGCGCACCGTTCGGCATCGCGTTGCCGATGAACTCTGCCATCGCCTGCGGCCCGGTCGGCGGGGTGGACGCAGAAGCTACCGCTGCCGCCTGCAAGGAAGAACGAAGAGCGAGGAATTAGCCGCCGACGCGAGCTACATTCGCTCATGTGTGATCTCTATAATATGTGGTACGGTGTGAGATGGATGGTATGTCGACGATCATCATGTACATCACCTGATACTTGGAGAGCTCGTACTTGGCGAGGGCGAGGTCCTTCTGGAGCTGGCGTAGGTTATGCTGGAGGATGGAGATGACGCCAACGCAGCCGTAGACGGGGTCGCGGAGGCGCATGTCGGCCTCGTAGGCGAGCGAGTTCACGGCGTCCTCGCGCTGGAAGGGGTGGAGCTCGTTCAGCAGCTTGGTCACGTTGCTGGCGCCGAAGACACGGTGCACGTGCACGAACTTCTGCGGGTTGTCCGGTGGGAAGTAGGGCGCGAACACGCAGTCAGGCTGGCACTTGCGGCGCAGGAACTTGCACGCAGCGCATGGCGAGCCCGTGCCACACACCGCAACCGCGGCTGCTGAGGAAGAAGACGATGCCACGGTGATCACCGACCCCGATGGCGCCGGCACCGACGAAGCCATCCGTCTGCTGCCCTGGCACAAAGGATCACGAGCTGTGTGTTAGACTCTTGTTTCTTGTTTCTTTAGAAAGTTTTGGAAGCTGCTGGAAATCAGGGGGAGAATAGAGGATCTGGCTGGACTTCCTCTTTTGCCAAAAATGAGGAATACTACCCCAAATAAATCAGGGGCGGACCCAGTAGATCAGATCCGAATACAAATAGCAAGTTAGGGTTTGGGTGCTCGGTTTCGCACACAGGAAACCAGGAAGGGAAGACCAAAAGGTGGGCGTACCTGGTGGTGCTCGTCGCCGGCGAAGAGTCCAAAGAAGGCCGGCCGGGCAACTAGTGTCGGGCTGCAGCGAGCTGGACCTGAAGAAGACCTGGGCACCTGGCGACCTGGCGTAGTCGTCGTCGAGAGTGAGGCTCTGAGGGAGAGAGCGCGCAATCTGGGGGGGGCGGGGGCAAAGGAAGAAGAAAAGGCCCTTGCTGGTAGGGCCATTTACATGGGCTCAAGGCTGCTGCGGACTTATACAGCGTCTTAGCCCTGGTTTAGTTTCACCCTAACTTCCAAAAAGTTGCTACAGTACCTGTCACATCGAATGTTCGCGGCCCGTGCATGGAGCATTAAATGTAGACGAAAAGAAAAACTAATTACACAGTTTGGTGGGAAATTACGAGACGAACGTTTTGAGCCTAATTAATCCATGTTTAAACACTATTTGTCAAATAAAAACGAATGTGCTACAGTAGCCCCAAAATCCAAATTTCTCCAACTAAACAAGGGCTAATCTTATAATAAAATAATAATAAATAAATAATAATAATAATAACAACATTCTGGAAAATGCGCATGAGTCAGATAGCATAATGACATGATTTCGATTTCCATCACTTCCATCGCCTGGGCAAGAACCATTGTCTCTGTCCCTTTTAAAATGTCGTCTAGATATTTATATCTCTGAATAAATATATATTATAAGAATATATTTAATGATTAATCTAATAATACTTAATACGTATCATATATATTAATAATCTCATATATATTTGGTTAAAGTTAAATATATTTGACTCGTGGATACTTGAGAACGACAGTTAAAAAAATGACCGAGGGAGTAGCTCATTGTCATCGAGTTCTCACTGTTTTTTTACTCTGCAGTGTGATCTACAGAACACAACACGAGTCCTAATAATTGTTTTGTAGAAAGTTGAATTGCTGCTATTTGGAAGTTCTGATGATACTATTCATAGAAAGTTTTAATGCATCATGATATATCATTTTTCAGAAAATTGTGCTCTCAAGTTGCCCAAAATTAGAAATAAATATCTGATGTCCTGGGACGAGCCAAAACATTTATTAGGATATTCCAAGTTTAGTATCAAAAGTTTCTTGAAGCTTAGTTTCTCAAAATATTACCAAAATCATAATAATCCTCACAAGGAAGCTTAGTTTCTTGAAGGATTATGAGGTTTGATTGAATCATGGACCTAATATAATACTTCTCGCTTTTAAATTATCAAGCAATACAACACCATGGGTGGGTGATTTGTGGTTCATAATGAAACCAAATAAGATAAAGTTATCGATCTAGCAATGAACCTTTCTCGATTCCAAAACTTAGAGGAGAACAAGATGCGTGTATATATAACGGCATGTTCGCTTTATCGTATCAGCCATGCTTATCAGCCATGATACAATATTTTTCTCTCACAACAAAACAGCGTCAATCGGCTTATAAGCCACAGAAACGATCAAGCGAATAGGCTGGGTATAAGACTTTGTTGTTTGGATAAGAATGGAACAACATGTCTCTAAATAAAGCATTCCCTTTGCATATCTGAAAAGGAATACAATTCTAGCGCAGTGTTGAGTCAAACCATTTTGAGTTTGACCATAAGTGCGATTAGATCCACTATATAATATACTTTTAAAACACACTCATTTAGTGTCATAAATATTGATTATTTTTTCCTGTATACTTTATCAAAATCTAAATAGTTTAACTAAAGAGATACTAAGGGTCTATTTGGTTCGTCTAGTAGCTACTAAATTTAGTAGCTTTTAGTCACTTTAGTAATTTTTTAACCAAACACTATGACTAAAAGCTACTAAAAGAGCTTTAGTCATCTCTAGTAACTCTGGAGTTACTAAAAGTGACTAAACCGTTTAGCAGCTCGAACCAAACACCCCCTAAGGCCAGTCTCAGTGGAGACCGGAGAGTTCCATTACGTTGTTTCCAAGACGCCCATGTCATGTAGGATAAAATGAAATAAAGATGAAACACACATTCTCAGTGGAGAGTTTCATTCTAGAGTTTCATAGACCTATAACGACATGACTCATAGAGAGTTGGTATTCGTGTCAAGAGAGTTTCATCCCCATGAAACTTACTTCTTCTCTCTCTTCTTGAAAACTTTGCCACATCATCAAAAGCGTTTATGTGGCAGCTCAATAAATGCAAATGAAACTCTGATGAAGAGACTGGCCTAATAGAAATGCATCATTTTGAGGACAATAGCTAGGTAAATGTATCATTTCGAGGACAATAGGTAGAAAACCCTTAGCTTAGCATTCCCATTTCATCATAAGATGATGTAAGAGAGATGAGGGGGGATCGGAGGCCAGGGCGGGGCGGCGGGCTAAACACACCCAAGTGATGCTATTGAATGCGGCATGTACTAGCGAGGAACGCAAATGCATGATTGAGGCCCTCAGCGTCCTTTTCCAACCCCCACACTCAGACTCAGGACCCCCCCTCTCACATTCAATACCGTGATGGCCACAATTCATGCATCGACAAACCAGACGCTCATCATGATGACAAGCGCCCCCCGGTTGCAGCCGTAGCGAATGATTAGCAGCATGTTCGGTCGGCCGTAAACGATCGTGGATTATAAGCTGGAACAGTATTTTTCTCACACATCAAACCAATCAAATCAGTTAGCAGTAAATAATCCACGATCCAACCCAGTTAGCCGAACAGCTGTAGGAGAATTTCGAGTCACTCATCCCATTCGATCATTTAACCCGGTCGATTGATGGATGGCAGCAGATGTCGATGGAGTACTGCTTCTCCTTCTGCTTGCTCGGGAAGTTGCAACCGCATGCAGCCCAACAGCCGGCTCGATCGCTCGTAACTTCTGGGAGCCGGCCGGGGCGGATCCTGGTGCCTGGTGCCTGGTGGGCGGCCGCGTGCGGCAGGAGTTGCATTCTTTCTATCCTAGAGAGACGTCAAATCGACAGGTTGTGCAGCTGCTTTGCCGCAGAGACAGAGAGGGCTGGACCGCGGCAGGTGGGCGGCTGCCATTTCTAGCTCCGCCATTAATTCCGGCCGGCGGTTTTCACATGAGGTTTAATCGGCGTGGCGTCGTGTGGCTGTGGTACCGCCCGGCCGCGCGGCTACTCCATGTCGCTGGGTACGTACGGTGATGATGATGATGATGGTGCAATCTACTACTAGTCCTCTGTCAATCTGCCACGCACCGTCGTGGTGGTCGGTGCATGCTCCGATATGATTTGAGTATTTACGGCCATGGCCATGGTCGATGCCGGCAGCCTTTGTTTTCATCAGGTCAACACAACACCTATGCGGCAGGCATAACCGCGCCCGCGCCGGGTTGTTGCGTTGCGTTGGTAACAGTCCAAACAACTAACCGGCGTGGCGCTAGCGGCTGGCTCCCCGGAGAGGGTTAGGAGAGCCGGCCGGACTCGCGCGCGCGGCGTGGGCGTGGGCCGTGGGGCTCGTGTCGGGCGGCCGCCGCGCCGCGCGCGTGGTCCTCGCGGCCGGGGCGGGCAGCCGGACGGTACGGGGACGCGGAAAGCAACGGGCGCCTGCCTGCCTGCGTCGGCGCGGCCGGGGCGAAAGAGTGTGCGCGAGCGAGCGGAAAGGGATAGTGTGCTGCGTGAACCGCGGAGGCCGAGGGGGGTAATTTTGCGTGGTGACCGGCCTCGCTCACGCTTGACCCCCTGGATTTTACATGCATCATGCATGCTGCGTGCATGCTCGGTGTTGGACGTGTCAAGCCGTCAATTTTAATTTTAGAGTTTTGACTTGATTGAGAAAGGCCAAGAAACGACGAGACGAGACGTTACGTTGGCGGCCGAAATTAAAGAGAGTCCTCGCCTCGCTCGGGGCTACTAGACGACGGACTGACTTGTCAACGTCAGGGATCGGAGCGGAGTTACTGTACGCGAGACACTGATCCTCCCATCTGCCGGCCTGCTGCGCGCCTCGCCGGACCATGTCAGCCGGAGGAAATGCAGCGCCCGACCCGAGCCAGGGCAGGAGGCCCCAGCGACTCCTCCATCTCCACCGTCATCCTCGGGATCCGCACCCTCGTGCTCCAGCTCGATCCACTGTGCGCCGTGTGCCTCCTCGCAGCCTGCCTGCCTCTGCGTTTAGACTAGCCAGTAGCCATAGCACGTACGTAACACGAGCGTCATGTGCATGCACGCAGCTGCGCCATGTACACAGAGATTAAAGCACGCGTGTCGCCGAACGACGACGCATCGATCCATCATCCATCATGGCCCATGGTGTGAGCTTAATTAGCCACAAGTCCCATTTCTTGCATGGCGTTTGCGCTTTGCGTCCAAGGATTTGCTCGCTGATTGTCTGCAGGGGGGACGGTGTTATTTGGAGTAAAAGGAACAAGCGACGGTCGTCATGAATGAAAAATGAATGAATGGATGGATGGATGAATGCAGAGAGAAGAAAATAGAATGAAGAGAAGAGCATGAACGACAAAGGCCGTGCGTTTTGAATGTTACTACTCCGATAGCGAGAGGGAATGAGCAGAGAAGAGAATGGGCAGAGCGCAGGCCGGGGTGGGGAGGGGCCCAAGCAAGTGCCCAACGTAATGGTGGGGCGTAGTGTCTCGTGTGTACGGGCCGGGCCAGCAGGCGGCTAGACGAGGAGCAGGCCAGGGGGACAAAACGGGGGTAAGGCATGCAGCAACCAGCAGGGGGCAGGCACAGGCAGGGTGTGGGAGCCTGGGAGAATGACGACGGAGTTATTGCTCCCCCGGCCCGGTAGTGCGTCTGCGGGCCTGCCGCTGCCGCGCTGCGTCGTCGTCCTCGCCCCAGGCGGCCTGGCCCCGCCCAGCTGACCGATCGCCTGCCCTTGGGAGTGGAGATCAGAGTGAATGCGCGGCATGTAGAAGCGAGCCGTCCCATCATCGCCGCGCTTGCATTGCATTGCATTGCTCGGCTCCATCTCCGTCGGACGGACCCATGCGGAGCGGAGCGCAGTGCCAGCATGTGGCGCCGCTGCCGCATGCGTCCCGGCCCGTACTTTCATCAGTTCCCCTGGCCGTGCGTGGTGGCATTCCCTTGCTTCCCCGCTTCCGCACTGCTAAGCCCGAAAGGCCTGGGCGATCGTGCCCAAACCGACCGACCGTCCTGTGCGCCGTACGTGCGCGGCGGTGTCGCTCGCGCGCTCTGGTCACTCCTAAGGATGGCAACGGGTATATACCCGTCGGGTATCGCCGGAACATTCTCTTCCCCGCTACGGAGAATTCATTCTGTCCCCATCCACATTAACTGTCTCGGGTATAGATTCTTGCCCATCCCCGTACCCGTCGGGTATCGGTCGGGTAACAGATACCCGACGGGTACCGCATACCCGATAAACAAGGACACTTGGGGTCGCAGCTTTGCAATCGGAGACGTTTCTTCTTCACCCGGGTATAAGTGTCGGAGTCTCGGAGATGCCGAGGAGAAGGAGCGAGGTTGCGAGGAGGACGAGCAAAGGTGGCAGAGAGACCGAACTGAGAAAGCGAGGGGCACGAGCGCTCGTAAGACAGGCGTGCTTGTGCTGCTGGCGAAGATGGTGAGGAAAAATTGAACGAGGGTTCCTAGAACACACAAATTATATATATGACTGTTCAGATTTGGACCAAAATATCTATATTGAGCTTCTTTGGGCCTAATACTCGCATGACAGCTCAAATAGTCGGGTTCCCCAACGGGTAACGGGGACGGGTAAACAGGGAACGTTTCCATACCCGCTATACCCGTCGGGTATAGATTCTTGCCCATTTAGATGCCCGCGGGTAAAGATATGATCCCATCCCCGTCCCTCTAATGGATCAAATACTCGTCGGGTATCGGGTATCGGGTCCCGTTGCCATCCTTAGTCACTCCCCCCAATTCGTCCCTTCATCCATTCACCCGCGGTCATCGGCAGGTCCAGTGACCAGGTCTTCGGCGGCGTGCCTGGCCGGTGAGCGAGCGAGGTGAACACGACGAAAGTTGAGAAAATTCCTTGGTTGCCACTGAAAATTATAACCATCCCTTCATTGCCATTGAAAAAATGATATTTCCTTCATTGCTATTGATTTATGCTTTCCTTTCCCTTGGCTGCCATTCCGTCAATTTCATGCATAACGACATTTGGAAGAGCTTTGCCGGCCTCAGCTTCTGGACCGTCAGCATCGATGTCAAGCTGGCCGTGTAGCTCGACGTCAGGATCAGGATGGTGAACACCCATATGACCATCAGGAACTTGGACAGGTTGCTCACCACATTCTCCCCTGCACACCATCACCACCATGAGAGACTGATCAGTTTAACAGTTTTCTTGGTGGCGGAAGAAGGAGAGCTAGCTTAGCTTACTGTGCGCGAAGACGAGGGTAGAGAAGGCGTAGTGGAAGATGATGCCGAACTGCTGCAGCGGCGTGCCTCGGAACTCGGGGTTGATCCGGTGCTCGATCACCCAGATGACGAAGCCGGTGAAGATGAAGGCGGCGAGGCTGGCGAGCCAGAGCCCAGGCGTGAGCGGCTTGAGGAAGAAGAACATGCCCGTGGCCTCATGCGCCTGCACCGCCACGACCATGGACCACCCCGATTCGGTGAACGGCATGGTGAAGTCCGCCTCCGCCATCCTGCCCACGGTGATGGACACATCGCTGACGACCGCATCGGCTTTCTCCTCGGGAATCAGGTCTATCATCTTGTCGTAAGAAGATGAACTCGCATTGCCGATGCCGTAGTAGGGCACGTACGGGTAGTACACCGGGTAGGGCAGTGCCTTGATGGCCGCTTCGAACACGTCGATGCTGTAGCCGGAGACTATCGTCCTGCCGCTCGTCGTGTCGTTGTACACCTGCACGAACTGTTGGAACCCGTGCTTCACCGGCACGACGATGACCAGCGCCCGCTCGACCGGCGAGAAAGCCCACCCGTCCGGAATTCGCATGTCAGATTCTTCCACGCTAGGGAAATTGACTTTCTTCAAGCCTTCACCGCTGTCGGCGGCGAACTCCTGTGAGATCCCAGTCTTTGTGGTCCAGAACCCCACCGTCTTGAGCCCGTCTGCGGCGAAGTTCACGATCTCGTACGCCGGCGTCTGCGATTGCCCGTCCGACAGCCTGAACTTCCCGGCCAGCCCGTCAAATGTCGTGTTGCGCACAACCTTGAGCAAGTTCTCACCGGTGGCAGACACGCTGAGCTGGTCCAGCTCCGTCAGCCCCGTCCCTCCTTTCGGTGGCACGAAATCCGAGCCAGAGATCCCGGCCGCCTCAACTGCCACGGCGACCGCGACCGCCGTGTCGTACGCCTTGAACGTCAACGTGGTCAGCTCCGTGGTGTCCTGAGAGCCATCGTTCTCTGGCAGAAACCTCGCCCTGAACCGTTTGGCAAAGTCGCCGGCCTGGCTCGTGGGCGGCACGTACTGGCCGACGCTGACCACGCCCTGCATCGCGTCGGTGTCCTCGCGGCCTAGCGCGTCGCAGTCGCCTCCGGTGTCGCCCACTGCGGCTGTGGCGATCCAGACGTAGCCTTCGGACATCATGCCGGAGTTCTTGGCCCTGTGAAACAGCCGCAGCGCCAGGGGAAATGACATGTGCACGACGAAGACGCGAGCCGTCATCGACGAGGCGTGGTACAGCACCGCGTCGAGGCGGTCGTCGGACGCGTCGGCCGGCACCGCGGCGCGGTGCGCCACGGTGGCGCCGATGCCCCAGAGCGCGTCGGAGAGCGCCGGGACGATGCCAGCGCCGAAGCGCGAGTCCTCGTGCAGCAGGACCGCCGCGCGCCAGTGGAAGTTCTCCAGGACGCCCGCGATGGGCACGGCCTGCGAGGAGTCGTCCGGTGCCGTGGCCACGGAGAAGCGCGCGGTCCGCGTCACGGGGACCGCGGAGAAGGACACGACGGAACGTGGGCGCGGTCACCGATGCGCGCCACGAACTCGGCCTCGGCGGCCGTCCGCGACCCATCGATAATGGCCTGCGCCTTGGCGTTCTTGATCAGGTCCACTGCTGCATTGCAAGCGACAGGTCAGTCATGGTCATCTCAGAGTTATAGAGTGTCTGACAGCTGCCAGAGACTGCCGTGACGGCGAGCTCAGCAAAGCTCCTCCAAACGTCGTTACGCATGAAATTGACGGAATGGCAGCCAAGGGAAAAGAAAGCATAAATCAATGGCAATGAAGGGAAGATCATTTTTTCAATAGCAATAAAGGGATGGTTTTAATTTTGAGTGGCAACCAAAGAATTTTCTCACGAAAGTTACCGACGTCTCATTACGTGCGTGTCATCAGCAGAGGCAGAGCAGAGAGAGAGCACAGCGATAGCCGATAGCATAGCATGCATACTGGTGGCTGACTGGAAGTGACAAGTCCTTGGAATTTTGGAGCAGCGCAGCATGCGAGGGCGAATGAATGAACGGATGAATGAATGCATGTGTCTTTGTCATTGTTGTTGTTGGCGCGCGCGCGCGTGCCTGCTGCAGCGACTAGTAAATGCGAGGCGAGGGCGAGCGGCAGAGCGCACCTCGGAGTGCACGTTGACACTCCACCAGCACCAGACGACCACCACTCCCTCTCGATCGCTGCCTCGGCCTGTAGCTGTAGTCCTGCTGGAGGTTGGAGCCGCAGGGTGGGAGCCTGGGAGAGGGAGTCAGGGAGAGGGTTGACCCACCCGAATATTTTTCAGACCCTCGTCGATCGTCTCCCTAACGTGCGGCGTATGCATGCAAGAGCACAAGTGATGTATCGGGTCATCAACGATAACTTCACATAGATTTTCTTAATTTACAATAGTGTTTTATTCAAGAATTTGCTTATGTTATTATTGGGCTCGGCGGACTTCGAAAAACAATGCCTAGATTCGCCCCTGTTTGCTGCTCCCACTAGCAGCTTTATGTTATTATTGCGAACGGTGCAACGAGCGCACGCCCTGACGTCTTGGCGTGGAAGTAGCGCGTGTTCGCATCCCCTTCCCGCAAGGCGCGGACCTTGCCCCGCTGTTTCCAATAGGCAGCGCGTTGCGCCACGATCGACGCCATCTTGTCCCTGCATAGATCATGGAGACGGCGTTCACCAGCAGATAGCCGGCGGGTTTCTTCGAACATATCTAGCAGAAGGGTTATGAATGAAGCATTATAGTAATCAAAAGGGTGAGAGAAGTGCTTACGGGACCAAACCTCGGCGGCATGTCTGAAGGCCTTGACGCGCGCCACAACTTCGCCAGCGGGGTCCCCAGGGACCAAAGCATGAGACCAGGCGGGGGTTGTGGAGGGGAGGAAGCTGGGTATTTTAAGCCAAGCGTTCTCGAACCGAAAACCGGTGGGATTTAGGAATTGAGGTTGGGATGATGTTAAGGATGAGGTGGATGTGATTTGAAGTGTTGCCCAGCCGGGAGGAGAGGGAGGCGTTAGAGAAAGCGGCGGCGAAGGCGTTATCGAAGAACGCCCGGTCCAGACGAGCGAGAGTTGGGGTTTCCCTCTTGTTCGACCAGGTGTAGAGGCGATCGAGTAAAGGGAAATCAAGAAGAGACAGGCCGTCAATGAGGTTGTTAAACCTGCTGGCAAGGGGGAAGTTGAAGTTCGCCGTGTTTTTGTCCGTCGGCAACCTAGTGAGGTTGAAGTTGCCGATGGCCACCCATTTGGTGGTCTGAGGGGGGCGATGGACTCGAACTCCGCCATGAATGAGGCCGAGTCGCGGTGGGTCAGCCAGGGCGTAGACGTTGGTGATGGAGAAGTAGTAGTTGGAGGAGGTAGAGGAGAAGGAGACCGTGAGGCAGTGATTGGTGGGTGAGATGTCGCCAACCGAGACCACGTCCGGGTTCCAAGCTGTGACGAGCCCCCCGCGTGAACCGTCCGCGGGCGTGAAGGTGAAAGCGCTGAGGTAGGGGGGAGGAAAGCTTTGCTTTTCGCGACTTCAATGGAGCTGAGTTTCGATTCTTGGAGACAGACAATATGAGGGTGCGAGATGGAGAGTGTGTCGCGCATGGCGTCACACTTTTCCTGGAGGCCGAGGCCACGAACGTTCCAGGACAACACGATGTAATTGAAGCGCTCTTGATTCATTTAGCTAAGAATACAACAGGCGATGAGGTGGTACATGAATTGGTGGTCATGAGGTAGTGACCTTAACGGATGCAGCCGGATAGGGTGTAGAAAACTTCCTGCACACTGACAGGCAAGTCACTACCATGGACTCGGCGGTAATGGTGGTTCTAAATGAAATTGAACTAGGTGAGCGGATCTAACGAACTTGTCATGGCACCGATGGGGGGCCATGACCGACGGTGAGAAGTCCACCGGGCGATCATGGGGTCAAGGCGGGTCCTGACGCCGCCACGGCCACGGCCCGGCGGTTGGAGCAGGAGAGGCCGGCCACCCTGGCCAGACGCTTCAAGTCCAGAGCCTCGATGGGGTTCTTGCACTTGAGATGGTTCCAGGCAGTGACCTGCTTCTTCAGGTTGGTGGAGCACGCGGCGAGGCTCTCACGCAATGCCTTGCGCTGGATGGCCTTGGTCCCCACAGGGACAAAGGTCTCCGGCGCCTTCTCATTAAGCAGGATGCTGCTGCGCTGGAGCGCCGGTGGCTTGGGGCGTCGTCCCCTGGGCGCCCTCACAGCCACTGGGTGTTCCGGGCTCTCAGACGGGGTAGGAGGCGGCGGCGGCGGTGGTCGAGTCCCATCCTCATACCACGGCAGAGCGAGCAACGGGCGCCTAGGGATCAAGGGAGGCATCGAGGCAATGTTAGTAGAAGGGGGAGATGAACGATCAAAGGGATGGGAGGCAGAGGTGGGAGCGGGAAAGGGGAAACAAACCTGTAGTAGTAAGCTCCGGGGATTGGCCCATCAAAGGCCCAACCTGCCGGCCCAACCACTGATCCTTGGAGCACAGGCCTGAATGGTGGGAGCGGCCCATGGAAGTCAAGCGGGCGATTCCCGCCTCCATTGGCGCCACTGGGCGGGCGTGGGAAGAACGGGCGTAGGTTGCTCAGCTCATCGAGCTGTTCCTCCCTCGGCCAAATCCTGAGCACCTCAATGGTGAAGACAGTGCCTAGGGACTGATCGTGCGTGCCCTTGCCCGGGTTCCCCATGTACTGGTCATTGTCAATCCCAGTCGTCGTCCGCCTCGCCGCCACCACCCGGAGGATGGAGTGATCGTCGCCGAGGCAAGCCGGATTGATGTCCACCACTGTCGACTCCTGTGGGGGTATTAACCCCTATACCCTTACGGCTAGGCTTGGGCCGGTTCGGATCAGGAGGTCTGGCCCACTAGAAGACGACGCGCGGCCCGACCAATCTGTTCGGAATCCCGCGCAAGGAATCAAGGCAGATTTGGAGGTCAAGCAAGATTCTGGTCGGTCAGAATAGGAATCCTTATCCGGCCACCTATGGCAATTGTAACAGGCTAGGATTAGTTTCCAGATCTGTAACCCTAGCCCCCGGACTATATAAGGCGGGCAGGTGACCCCTCTAAAAAATATCTCTCATTGACATACAACAATACAATCAGACGTAGGACGTAGGTATTACGCCTTTACGGCGGCCGAACCTGGATAAAATCTCGTGTCTGTCTTGCGTCACCATCTTGTTTGTAGCTTGCGCATCTGTCTGCCGATAATCTACTACCTTGGGCATACCCCTAGGTAGACCGCCGACCATATTTCGTCAACAGTGGCGCGCCAGGTAGGGGGTATGCGTACTGCTCTCCAGGCGAACAAGATGGTCATCATCCCCGGTTCCATGGCTACGCCGAACGGCCTCACGTTCACCATCGGCCAGATCACCTAGACCACTGGCTCCGACGACTTCATCGCCATGACCCCGGAGGAGGCGCGGGTTCAATCTACGTCGACCACTGCTTCACCTGCATCGGCTACGTCTCCGACCACGCCAGCATCGTCTTCAGCATGCCAGCATCGTCTTCAGCCACGCCGATAACCCGTCGTCCGCTTCCTCGCTACAAAGGGAGGCAGATCGACAACACCGACCTGCTCGACTCCATCGATCGGGTCGACACCAAACTTGCCAAAACCCTGGCTCTGGTAAGTTCGATTCAAAGTCAACCTAATGAGCTGGTAACTACGACCCACAACAGATCTACCCGACCAGCTCGGGCCAGTCGTCCTGCACAACTCGGTACGGATCTCGTGGTCACATCTACTCCTGAAGGGCGCTCCGTTGGTCGCCGGCCAGCCCCTGCGATAGGTCTCCGGCTCTCCGAGTACGAAGCCTCGATGGAGAACCACCAGGCCCAGCCCTACGGCTTTCGCAACTTTATCAACATGGTCCGGATTGAGGATTATCAAGAAGGATCGGTCCACACAGTTCAAGAGGGTGGCTCAAGCTCCTCGTCCGGCATCGCATCTAATGCCTCCGTTCACATCGAGCTCTAGCATCATGACGATGAAGGCGTTGAATACGATCTGGATATCCCAGACCATGCCTCGGGATTCCCACGATTCCCATCCTTCCCACCAAGGCGAGGAGACTTGATCAATGTTGTCAGTAATGACGAACCACCGGCAGTTGGCGAAACAGAACAAGAAAGGCTAGAACGCGAAGCACGCAATATTGACTGGTTTAATCGCTGACAAATCGAAACCGAGACAGAAGAGGAGGCTTGGCGCATAAGGGTCCAGCCATGCGACCTTAACAATGCCTTTGACAGGGTGGGGGACAAGCAGGTCTTCAGGACTCCAAGCACCAATGTAGTTGTTGCTATGGCGACAATGCAATGACTACCCAATAGCCCGGAAACACAGGCAGTTCATGATGATATACAAGCTTACCTGACGGCTGCTATGGCCCAGACCACAGAGATTGTAAATCAAGCCCAGGCTCCATCCATCTCAGTCGAATCAAGCCACAGCCGCCAGTACTCAAGTCGCTCACAGCCACCCAACCAACGTGGCTCACGCAACAACGACCCATCAGATAACCGTCAAGGTGGAAACGGTGGCCATGATGGTGGTCGAGACGACAACTGCCGTCGGGATGACAACCGCCACGACTACCGGGACGACAACCGCCGACACAACCATGATAATCACCGTGATAACCACGGTCATAGGGTTAATCAGGGTGGCAACCGGGATCACCATGATGGCAATAACGATCTCCGCCATTACCTCGGAGAACGCGATCTGCGTGATCGTATTAACCAAAGAGCCAACGATCGTGCATCTCACGAAAGCTATCACCGTACGGAATATGGTACTACCCACGGCCCTCTGGGTTTGAAGCAGTTTACTCCGCACCTTCGCCAAGTCATATGGCCCAAGAACTTCAAGCTCAAAAACTTTAAAAGTACGACGGCAAGGAGAACCCCAAATTATGGGTCATGCTCTACGAAACCGCGTGTAGATCAGCCATGGCTGACGAGCACGTCATGTCTAACTACTTCCCAGTCACTGTCGGCCATGCAGGCCGCCAATGGCTGGCTAGCTTGTCGGCAAACTACTTTGATTCTTGGCAAGAGCTCAAGCAAGCTTTCATCGACAACTTCATTGCTACTTGCGAGCAACCCGGCAACAAATATGATCTGCAGCGGATTTGAGATCAGAAAGATGAGCCACTACGCGAGTACATCCAACGTTTCTCAGAGATGCGCATCAAGGTCCCATCAATCTCTGACAACGAGGCAATTAAGGCTTTCATCACTAGTCTCCGCTTCCATGATGCCCTACGGGACAAGCTCCTCTGCAAGAGACCTGAATCAGTCACAGCGCTCCTGGTCACTACCAAGAAATATGTGGATGCAGACGATGCTAAAAAGATAATCATCGAAGAAGCAGCCAGGGTTCCACGCTCCGACCACCCCCCATACCGCGATGACTACCGCGGCAACCGTGGTCGAAACAACAATTTTGATCGCCGCTGCTAGCGCAACGACCCCCGCGACCACCGCGACCACCGTAATCAGCGGCGTAATCGCCGTGATGATTATAGGAGCAAGCGTGCTTGAGAAGACGATGGCGAGGTCAACACCATTAAGAAAGGTGACGGACGTCGCAACTACGAAGAAGACTACGCCAAAGCATTGAAAGAACCTTGCTAGCTCCACCCCAAGTCAAACCATACCATGGAGAATTGCCACGTTCTCAAGTCTATCTACATGTGTCAATAGGCTCTGGATATGTCCAACAAGCCTAACGACGTAGGGGAACATCGCAACGAGGACAATGATGATGAAGACATAGATCCCCGTCACAAGTACATCAAGCCAACCGATCGTGTCCACACCATCATTGGAGGCAAAGTGTCAATCGAGACCAAACGAGAACGCAAGCTGCTCGCCCATGCCTGCTTGAACGTGGCCAACACCGACAACCTCATCGCCGATCCGCAGCTCCCTCCTTGGTCTCACCGCGAGATTTCCTTCAGCAGAAAGGACCAATGGGCTACAATACCTAAGCCAGGATGTTTTTCCCTAGTCCTCGATCCTTGTATCAACAAGGTTCAGTTCGACAGAGTGCTGATTGATGGCGGCAATTCCATCGATATACTGTTCAAGAGCAGTCTGCCAGCCCTGAAGATAACCCAAGCGGATCTCAAGCCATATGAGGCACAGTTCTAGGGTGTTCTCCTTGGACAGAGCTCTACACCTCTCGGGCAGATCACGCTACCTGTGCAATTTGGTACCCCAGACCACTTCCGCACCGACTACGTCAACTTCGTGGTTGCCGACTTCAAAGGCACCTACCATGCTATCCTTGGTCGACCAGCGCTCACCAAGTTCATGGCCATACCTCACTATAGGTATTTGGTGCTCAAGATGCCTACTGAGAAGGGGGTTCTAACTCTCAAGGGCAACGCGTACGTAGCTTACACCTGCGAGGATGATAGCTTCAAAATAGCAGAGGCTCACGACCTCTCTATTCGCATGGCCGAGACCATGCTCGACGCCAAGAAGACCCCAACCGACCACCTGGAGATCCCAGAGCTCGAGGCCCCATGCAAGAACGTCAAGTCCAAAGAGCACAAAGCGATCCAGCTGGTCGACGGTGATCCCAGCAAAACGGCCCTTATCGGGGCCAACCTAGATCCTAAATAGGAAGACATGCTCGTCAGGTTCTTGAGGAGCAACGTGAGCGTGTTCGCATGGAAATCTGCTGACATGCACGGTGTACCTCGGAACTTGATCGAGCACTCCTTAAATGTCGATGAAAAGGCCAAACCTATCAAGCAGAAGCTACGACGGTTCGCTCGTGACAAAAAGGAGGCTATTAGGGTAGAAGTTACACGGTAGAAGCTATGAGCTTGCGGAAGCCGTCCTAGATCTGCACGGGTCCTAGTGTTCCTTAGGGAAGTCCACCACGGACACTGCCACCAGCCACTTTTGCTCGATGATGAAGTGGTTGGAGGTGTCCTCCGCACGCTCCAAGGTCAGGCGAGCATTGTCGTGGGTGATGGGACTCAGTCCCTGTCGGGTTCATAAACCTAGGGTCCCTCATGGACCGGCTTCCCAACAAAGGCTCGGCTCGACAGACAACGTTGTGAACGACGCGCAACTCCTAGGCTGGCCCAAATACCTAAATGATAGGTCAGAAGGGCAATCCAATCTCTGACCAGAAGGCCTGGCCGAGGAGGAACGACGCACGCTTCTGACTCCGGTCCGCCTCTCTGTCTGGAAGGCCTCGCTAAGGAGAAACAATGCTCACTTCTTACTCCGGCCCGTCTCTGGACGGCCTCTCCGATCGGAAGGCCTGGCCAAAACACCACTTCGCCTCTGACCCACATCTCCGACCGGGGATGTGCTGAACCCCTGCTTACAGCTCTTCTCTAGCTGGCGCAATCAGAGCCGACTAGGACCAACCAACCAGGGACGCCGGCTCGGTGAGGACCATGAAACAGACGGAGAAAGTAAGGCAGGGCACTCAAGTCAAACCGCAATACCGAGGACTGTACCCTATACACCTGTAGGACAGTACCCTGCAACCTTTCTGGCATGTCAGAACCCAAGCAGTGTTGTGGGCGCCGATATTTCCCCTACAGTGTTTTGGGCGCCATCAACTCCCATACCAGACAAACACGGTAAGGCTCCCCCCACATGCCTCTAGGCATCAATAGTGTTGTGGGCGCCGGTATTTGCCATACCAGATGAACATGGTAAAACCACTTACATGCCTCTGGGCATCAATAGTATGGCAGGCACTGACGTCTATCATACCAAAAGAAGAAGACACAACCTTCCACATGCATCTGACATTAATAGTGTTATAGGTGCCTACAATCATCTTATACCCGATGACGTGGGCAACAAGACTTAGCATACGTACACTCTCCCTCTCTCACTTGTAAGGCCATCCCCTTTATCTATAAAAGGGGATGCACTTTCTCCCAAAAGAAGAGATCGATCAGTTCACTCACACACCACAACAGAACCACTAGGTTCAAACCTCGAGCACATGCTTGAACACTTAGCACATAGCGAAGCTCCCATCACTCTCGGCCTTTCAAACCAGAGTTCGACCGGACCTCTTGTACCCCCATCTTTCTCCCTTCCGTTTGTAACCCCACAACAAACTTTGAGCACCTAGGCTCAGGAATAAAGTCACCGACCGACTCAAATTGGACGTAGGGCACGTTGCCTGGACCAATATAAACCCTGTGTCATTGAGTGCTAGGCCACATCCGATCACAACGTATGGCAAAACTACAAATATTTACGTGTTGGTCACTTTCTGCACCGACAGCCCCACAACGTCATCGCGGTCACCACCGCTTTTGAAGCGAAGCATCATGTCCCCCCTAGAGGAGGGGAGCAACTGGTAGAACACTGTGGGCACGCCTAAGAAGAGGGCTGCATGGATGTAGGGAGCTAGGTTGTCGGTGGGGTTGTCGACGTTGATGTAGACGTAGGCGAGCTTGCCCGCCCGCTCTATGTCTCCCTCGGGCATCCAGGTGATAGAGTCTTCCCCACCGGCGAGCGGGTCCGGGGAGTCAGCCCGGAATAGGGACCCATCCGAGTCCACTTCCTCCTCTGAGCCCTCCTTGGGTTGGCTGGCGGTGGCGCACGGGGGGTGGGGGGGTGGGGGCACACGAGCCGCGGTAGGGATAGGAGAGGAGCAGTCGATGATCGACTCATACTCATCGACCAACGCAGGCTGGGTGGGAGAGCCCACACAGTGCACCTTGAGGAGGTGGTCGAAGCTATAGCGCTGCTAGGTGGAAGTGGCCGAGACAGGTGGCGGAGGAGTCTGGGAGGGGGTGTGGCGAGGGGTAGAAACTATAGGAGTATGCTTTATGGTAGAACTAGCAGTCCAATGACCTAGTACGAGTGTTGGGTTGGTCATGTGACTATTGCAGGATAGCAAATTTGACTACTCTCAGCAGTGGTGGGTATTAGAGGATATCTCGGTTTCCTATTATGTATATTGGTAGTATAGAAAGTTGAGAGAATTGTGGAGAGAATTGTGGAGTATTTGTTGTAACAATAGATTCATTGTAAGCCACACAGGGGGCTATTCCCTGTTCCTATAAACATGTAACCGAGAGGCTAGGCATGGGTCATCTCATTCACCCAAACTCTTATATGGTATCAAGCTTTTTTCTCCCCGCCAGGATAAACTTCAATCCTCCATGGCGCAAAGCTCTGCCGCGCGCCGCCGCTGGGCTCAATGCCTTTACCTTTGGCTTCCTTCCTCCTGTCAATGAAAAATTGACCTGGGGAAACTACAACATGTGGTATGCCCAGGTGTTGTCCACCCTCAAAGGCGCAAAATTTGTCGGCTACATCTAGCAGGGTGCTGCGTCGCCAGAAGCCTTCCTCGAAGGAGAAGCCAATCCAACCACCGGCAAGAAGGGGCCTCCTATGCCCAACCCCGCGCATGAGACGTGGGTCACCCAAGATCAACAAGTGCTGAGTTACCTATTCTCATCACTTTCCAAGGAAGTGTTTGCGCAAGTGTCATCAGCGACGACTGCGGCTGAGCTCTGGGCGGCGATCCAAGGCCTTCATGCCTCCCAGTCGCGTGCCCGCATCATCTCCACTCGCATGGTGCTCGCTACGGCGTCCCGAGGGACGTCCTCTATCGCTGACTACTTTGTTAAGATGAAAGGCCTCGCCGACGACATGGCTTCGGCAGGCAAGAAACTTGAAGACAAAGATCTCGTCACCTATATCCTCACCGGTTTGGGTGAGGAGTATGAGTCGGTTGTCACGGCAATCGTGGCAAGAGTGGAACCTATGACTATTCCTGAACTCTATGCCCAACTCATAAGTCATGAACAATGCAAGGGGCTCCATGTTGATGCATCTCATCTGTCCGCCAATGTCACTGCCAAGGGCAGTCGCAACAGTGGCCCCTACTTCTCCAACAACTCCCGCAATCGTGGCACTGGCCGTGGGGGTTTCGGCCGAGGTGGCAATAATCGTGGCCGAGGAGGAAACACCGGAGGTGGAGGCACCAACAGCGGCCATGGTCGCAACTTCCAACCCGGTGTGTTTTGCCAGATCTATGGCAAGGAGGGCCACCCCGCTCATTGGTGTTTCAAGAGGTACGACAGCAACTTCAACGGTCCACTGCAGAAGAGCGCGTCTTCGGCCTCCACATACAACTCGTACGGCATGGATACCAATTGGTATATGGACTCAGGCGCCACTGATCACATCACTGGCGAATCGGAATGCCTGACCATGCGGAACAAGTACCATGGTGATCAACAAGTGCATGCGGTTGATGGGGCAGGTATGGAGATTGCTAATATTGGTCATAGCACCTTTTCTTCCCCATTACGTAATTTCCATCTTAAAAATATTCTACATGTGCCGCAAGCTACAAAAAACCTCTGTTCTGTTAATCGCCTAGCCAAAGATAACAAAGTTTTCCTTGAATTTCACCCCAATCATTTTCTTATCAAGGAACAGGCGACGAAGAGAATCCTTCACAGCGGCAAATGTGAAGGAGGACTCTATCCCTTGCATGCATCTTCCTCAGCATCGAATAAACAAGCTTTGGGTGTCACCAAGCCTTCCTCGTCAGTCTGGCATCACCATCTAGGGCATGCATCGTCTCGTGTCGTTCAACAGGTCCTTAGTCGCAATAGTTTACCTGTTTTGCATGATTCCAATAAACATAGAGTCTGTGACGCTTGTCAACAAGGCAAGAGCCACCAGTTGCCATATCCTACATCAACCAGTGTGTCTGATAGCCCTATGAACCTTATTTTCTCCGATGTATGGGGCCCTGCTCCCTCGTCTGTTGGTCGTTACAAATATTATGTCAGCTTCATTGATGATCGTAGCAAATTCACTTGGGTTTATATGCTGCATCACAAATCTGAGGTTTTCAATATTTTCATGAGTTTCAAACCCTTGTTGAACGATAGTTTGGGCGGAAAATTAAGGCAGTCCAAACCAACTGGGGGGGGGTGAGTATCAAGTGCTTAATTCCTTTTTTAAGCGTATTGGGATTGTTCATCATGTTTCCTGTCCTCATGCTCACCAGCAGAATGGGTCGGCGGAACGCACATCGCCACATCGTTGAGATGGGACTCACTCTCCTAGCTCATGCCTCTATGCCTCTTAAATTCTGGGATGAGGCCTTTGCCACTGCCACTTTTCTTATTAATCGCTTGCCATCTAAAGTCATCGCCCACACCTCACTGTTTGAGCGTCTCCATGGTCAAAAACCCGATTATAATTTTCTTCGTGTCTTTGGCTGTGCTGTATGGCCTAATCTTTGGCCCTACAATTCACGGAAGTTAGAATTTCGCTCTAAACAGTGCGTATTCATTGGCTATAGCCCTCTACACAAAGGCTGCAAGTGCCTTGATCCAAAAGCTGGTCGAGTCTACATCTCACGTGATGTTATCTTTGACGAGGATGTGTTCCCCTTTGCTGCCCTTCATCCCAATGCAGGTGCTTTACTTCGCAAAGAAATCGAACTCCTACCCGATATGCTTCGCAACCCTTTGTCTAGTAGTGGGGAACAAAATTTGCTTGACCAGTCTATGCTTTCTCCTACTAACACTAATGGTGCATCGAGTTATTCTGGTTCTCAGTGTTCTACAGGTGAAAATTCGGATCAAAATGCTGCATCCACGGTGGCACCCGGCTCAACTTAGCCTTCACATTTCATGTGTTCCCTGATGGGGTGCATCCCGGGCATCGAGGCCGATTCCCCTGGCTATCAGTTTCTATCGAGCCTACCGCGCCATCAGCTTTGGGATTTGGCGCACCAACGACCTCGCCTGCGCCGCTGTCTCCTGGGAATGCTGCCGCGTCGTCAGGCCCGGGATCCTCTGCGCCGAACTCATCACCAACAGCGGCTACTTCTATTTCTCCTGCTGCACAACCTGATCCGGCGGCCTACCCAACTGTCCCGGCTGATGGGACGTCCGGGATCTTAGTCCCCGGATCCTCTATGACTCCTCCGGTGCAGCCATCCTCTACTCGGCCAACAACATGCCTCTCCCGCGGTATATTCAAACCCAAACAATACTCTTATGGCACTATACGCTATGGTATGCACACTGCAGTATCTACAGGTGAACCAGCCAATCTTGATCAAGCCCTTGCAAGCAAGGAGTGGTCAGCAGCTATGGATCATGAGTATCAAGCGTTACTACGGAACAAGACGTGGCATCTTGTTCCAAGACCAAAGGGCCAGAACATTGTTGGTTGTAAATGGGTCTATAAGATCAAGCGCAAAGCTGATGGGTCTATTGACAGGTGCAAGGCTCGTCTTGTCGCCAAAGGTTTTAAACAACAGTATGGTGTTGATTATGCAGAAACGTTTAGTCCTGTGGTCAAAGCAGCTACTATCAGACTTGTTCTCTCTATTGCTGTGTCAAAGGGATGGACACTTCGTCAACTAGATGTTCAAAATGCTTTTCTTCATGGGGTTCTAGAAGAGGACGTGTACATGAACCAGCCTCCAGGGTATGCAGACGCCTGTCATCCCACTTATGTTTGTAAACTTGATAAAGCTCTCTATGGTTTGAAATAGGCTCCACGGGCGTGGTATGCAAGACTCTGCAAGAGACTAGAAGTGCTCGGTTTTGTTGCCTCCAAAGCTGATACATCTCTCTTTTATTTCATCCAAGGGGGTTATGTTTTGTTTGTTCTTGTCTATGTTGATGACATTATAGTGGCTAGTTCATCTCAGCAAGCTACAGATGCACTCCTTAGAGATTTGCAGCAAGATTTTGCTCTCAAGGATCTTGGTCCCCTTCATTTCTTCTTGGGCATTGAAGTTACAAGGTCTACTGATGGACTTCTATTGTCACAGTCGTGGTACGCTGCTGATATCCTGACACGTACAGGGATGGACAAGGCAAAATCTGTTGATACACCTCTATCTACCACTGACAAGTTGAGGTTAACTGATGGTGTTTTGTTGGGACCTGAGGATTCTACTCGCTACCGGAGTGTTGTTGGTGCACTCCAATACTTGACTTTGACACGACCCGATATTGCCTTTGTAGTGAACAAGGTTTGTCAATACCTTCATGCTCCAACGACCACCCATTGGAGTGCTGTTAAGAGGATATTACGGTATGTTAAAGGCACTATTGCTCTTGGGCACAAAATCAAGCGTTCTTCCTCTATGTTAGTAAGTGCATTCTCGGATGCTGACTGGGCCGGTTGTGCTGATGATCGCCGATCTACTGGTGGTTTTGCTGTATTCTTGGGGAATAACTTGATCTCCTGGTCTGCTCGGAAGCAACCCACTGTATCTCGTTCCAGCACTGAAGCTGAATATAAAGCTCTTGCCAATGCTGCCGCCGAAATGATCTGGGTTCAAAAGATCTTGACTGAATTACAAGTTCCTCATCCACCTACAGCTCGTCTATGGTGTGACAACTTAGGTGCCAAGTATCTCTCGGCAAATCCTGTGTTCCATGCTCGGACGAAACATATTGAAATAGATTTTCACTTTGTCCAAGAGAGAGTCGCTCACAAACTTCTTGATATCCGGTTTATCAACTCAAGTGATCAACTAGCTGATGGATTCACAAAAGCCATACCTGCTGCAAGCTATGAGTCTTTCGGTCCAATCTTAGCCTTGTTAGTGGCTAAGATTGAGGGGGAATATTAGAGGATATCTTGGTCTCCTATTATGTATATTGGTAGTATAGAAAGTTGAGAGAATTATGGAGTATTTGTTGTAACAATAGATTCATTGTAAGCCACACAGGGGGCTGTTCCCTGTTCCTATAAACACGTAACCGAGAGGCCGGGCATGGGTCATCTCGTTCACCCAAACTCTTATAGTGGGTTGGGCACATCTCAACCCAGCCTAGGCACACGTTCGAGTTCCTTCAAATTCAACAACTACTTCGGTCAAGCAAACAAGACCTTTGGTTTGGCTTCACTGTTCACCAATACCGATCACCATCACCTGTGTGATGATTTGACAGACCTTTATGGACACCCTCTTCCGACTCGGATACTGGAAAACGTAAAGTATTAGCTAATTCCGCTAACTATAATGTAGCGTCAAAGGTTTAACCAGTAATGGGCCAGGTAGCAGCACAATCCAGTTTTAGCCTCATGTGCCAAGTCAGCCCAACTTTTACGCGATAATAGTATCTCGGCCCAAAATGAGATAGCCAATTAACTCAGTCCAAGTTCGTGCGTGCACCCGTGACAGTGTCAGTGTGTGCGCTCGGTCTCACTGTCCAAAACCACACGCGGCCAGCAGGCAGCAGGTCATTCACAACCATTTCTTACGCACCCTTTTCATGTTTCATGTACTAGCAGCACGTAAATTGCGTGTATCAACTCCTCAAGGATGGCTTACCTGAGGTCCCATCCCACTATGGAGGAGCTAGCTTCAATCCTGCTGTTACGGTAAGAAAGAGGTTTTGCTAGGATGTGACATCTCAACCCTCCTTATTGCACAGTCATGCACCGAGCCATCACTACCTGAGGGAAAAAAACCAGATACCTCAGTCTGTTATCAGGGTCCACATCTTTGTTCTTGCAAACTATTTGTTTTCGAACTGTTAGACAGAAATTAATGGCATTTTGCCTGCATGCGCCATCATTATAGGAGTATTAGCCAACATCTTTCGAAAAAAAAGATTAACCAATAGCAAGCGAAGGGGAAGGCCAACAAACAACGAGTGAGCGCAGCAACCTGACACTTCGGTGGACAGTGACAACGGGGATTTTTTTTTCATTTTTAACACTTTTTGTAAACTAATTTTAAATCTAACACTGTTTTTTTTTTCAAAATTAATAATTTTGGCCGCGCCTATTGCCATGGCGCGGCGAAACGCCCGTGCCGTGCTATGCATGGTGGCGTGGCGGGAGGCTGACGTGGCGACGACCGGTGACGTGGCAGCGTCTGTCGCGCCACCGATCTTGGCGCGAAAGTGACGCGCTATAGCCCACGGCGCGGCAGGACCAGATAAATAACGCCCGCGAGCCGCCCTCCCTCTCGCCTGCCCGCGAGCCGCCCGCCCTCCCTACTCGCAGTGCCGCCGCCACCGCGCCTGCATGCTGCCCGCTGCGCCTGGCGCCGCCCGCTGCGCCTGCCGCCACCGTGCCTGCACGCCGACCGCCGCGTCTGTCGCGCCACGCACGCCGGCGCGACACAGACGCGCTCACTATAGTTCAACCCTCGTTGAGGTGAAATTTGGTGCCTATTTCTTCATAATCAAAACCCTCGTACCTTCACTGTCCCTTTATATTAATCGTTAGCCATTAGATTGAGAGGTTCTTTTAAAATATACTTTAGCCGATAATTCATCTTACATTGTATTATTATTTATATACTTTAATTGTTAATTTTCTTAAAAGGTATTATTAATTATAGTGAAAATAAATGTCTAATTAAAATGCACGTGGAATATAAATCTATTTATATTTTTTGTGCACTAGACATACATATATATGGCCCCTCCCACGCAGCACCCGTTGTACCCCCTTCTTGAGGTAAAGTACGACGACCAGTACCGAGCACACATCTTGAGTGACACCGACGCACAGGTGGCATTGTCTCCTTTGAGGCCCCGCACGCACACTAGGACACACCAGTGGAACGAGCGTTACGCACCGTACATATGGCGTGCCAGCTTCCTCAAGCTTGTCCGTGTTGTCAACTACGGTCTTCCGTCCCTTGACCTAGCACTACTTACTGCAGCCGTAGACAGGTGCAAATGCCTTCTTTATACGTAAACATTCTTATAACAAATTTTAGGCAACTAATAGTCATTCTATTTTTATAACAGGTGGAGGCCTGAGACCCACACGTACCACCTACCTTGCGGCGAGATGACCTTGATCATGCAGGACGTGAATGCTATCTTTGGCCTTCGGTTGGGGGGCTTCCAGTGATAGGTATAGTTGACAACGATCACTGGATAGAGCTGGTGGCTCAGTTCATTGACTTTCTTCCACCGGACAATGAGGTTTTCAAGAAAAATAAGTGAGAAATTCAAACCTATTTAATACTTGCATTGCTTTCCTGCAGCTATCGGGTCTCATTGTCTTTAGTGAATTTTAGGAAAAGTTTTGGTGTTTCATTGTCCTGGATCACAGAGCGCTTTGATTACTTAGACCCACAGACTGATGAGGCTGTGATCGACAGGTTCGCTAGAGTGTGGCTCTAGCACTTCCTTGGTGCTTTCCTATTCCCAGACGCCTCAGGCAACACCATCAGCTGGATCTTTCTTGACATACTACGCCAGTCGTGGGAGAACATAGCGACGTACAACTGGGGCAGCGCAGTCCTAGCATGAACGTATCGATAGCTATGCGTTGCCTGCCGTCGTACCTCAGGGTATGCGAACCTTAGGGGTTGCTCCTACCTACTCTAGGTTTGGTGTTGGGAACAATGGCTCGTTGGGAGGCCCCTTAATACTGGTTTATCGATAAGTACTTCGGTTCACTATATTCTTCAAGGCGGTTACGTATGATGAAATAATTAATGGCTAATTCATTATCGTGTTCAATGCAGCAATAGAACGGGCAGGCTACACTCCCTACAGCTCTATATATCTAGACGGAAGCAGAGTTAGTTAAAGGGAATACGAGGCGCAAGTACAGGGAGTACATGGACGGTCTCGACGTCCTGACACAGCACCAGGTTACGCTCTCTTTACAATCATACATATGTCTTGTTTGATGTACACTATATCACAACCTAACTCAATTACGAAATGTTCAGGTGCATTGGTGTACTTAGGATGCTCCAGAGCTCGAGTACTATCTGAGTCCTGTCACTAGGGATGAGTCAGACGAGTATCGCTGCAACGCCCCTCTTATTTTCTTCCACGTGGTCGAGATTCACTTGCCCATCAGGGTCTACAGATAGTTTGGAAGGATGACAGGCTACCCACCACCACTTTACTCCACCAACCAAGAATTGCACGAGTGCGTTATCGATTAACAACAAAGCTACAATTCAAAGGTGTGTGTGGTACAACTAACGTCTTTTTGTTGCAGGTATGACCGTAGGAAGAGGTACAAGACCAAAGATTGGCGTGTGACACACAACGCGTACATCCACTTGTGGCAGAACAGGGAACGACAACCAGTCCATATGGGTCCCCACATGACCAGCACACCTTCGACGAGTACCTACGGTGGCTTCATAGGTACAGGGGCTTGATATGTGTCCTCGTAGACCTATGAAGCCATCGTAGGTACTCGTTGAAGGTGTGTTGGTCTTGTGGGGGACCTGCATGGACCGGCTACCGGTCCCTGTTCTACCATAATTGGATGTATGCGTTGTGTGTCACGTGCAATCATTGGTCTTGTACCTCTTCCTGCTGTCATACCTGCAACAAAACGATGTTAGTTGTACCACACACACCTCTAAATTGTAGCTTTGTTATTAATCGATAACGCACCCATGCATTTCTTGGTTGGTGGAGTAAAGCGGTGGTGGGTAGCCTGTCATTCTTCCATACTGCCTACAAACCCTAATGGGCAAGTGAATCTCGACCACGTGGAAGAAAATAAGAGGGTCGTTGCAGCGATACTCGTCTGACTCATCCCTAGTGACAGGACTCAGATAGTACTCGACCTCCGAAGCAATCCAAGGACACCAATGCATCTGAACATTTCGTAATTGAGTTAGGTTGTGATATAGTGTACATTAAACAAGACACATTTATGATAGTAAAGAGAGCATAATCTGGTGCTGTGTCAGGACATCGAGACCGTCCATGTACTCCCTGTACTTGCGCCTCATATTCTCTCTAACTAACTCTACTTGCATCTAGATATACAGAGCTGTAGGGAGTGTGTCCTGCCCGTTCCATTGCTGTATTGAACACGATAATGAATTAGCCAATAATAATTTCATCATATGTAACTACCTCGAATAATGTAGTGAATCGAAGTACTTACCGATAAACCAGTAGCAAGGGGCCTCCCAACGGGCCATCGTTCCTAACACCAAACCTGGAGTAGGTAGGAGCAAACCCTAAGGTTCGCATACCCTGAGGTGCGACTACAGGCAACGCATAGCTATCGATACATCCATGCTAGGACTACGCTGTCCCAACTATACACCGCTATGTTCTCCCACGGCTGGCATAGTATGTCAAGAAAGATCCAGCTGATGGTGTTGCCCGAGGCATCTGGGAGTAGGAAAGCACAAGGAAGTGCTAGAGCCACACTCTAGCGAACCTGTCGATCTGAGCCTCATCAGCCTATGGGTCCAAGTAATGAAAGCGCTCTGTGATCTAGAACGACGAAACACCAGAACTTTTCCTGAAATTCACCAAAGAAAATAAGACCCGATGGTTGCAGAAAAGCAATGCAAGTATTAAATAGACTTGAATTGCTCACTTATTTTTTCTTGGAAACCTCATCGTCCGGTGGAAGAAAGCCAATGAACTGAGCCACCAGCTCCCTCTAGTGATCATTATCAACTATACCTGTCACTGGAAGTCCCCCCAACCGAAGGCCAAAGATAGCCTTCATGTCCTGCATGGTCAAGGTCATCTCACCGCAAGGTAGGTGAAACGTGTGGGTCTCAGGACTCCACCTGTTATAAGAATAGAACGACTGTTAGTTGCCTCAAATTTGTTATAAGAATGTTTACGTACAAAGAAGGCACTCACACTTGTCTACAGTTGCAGTAAGTAGTGCTGGGTCAATGGGCGGAAGATCATAGTTGACAACACAGACAAGCTCGAGGAAGCCGGCATGCCGTATGTACGGCGCGTAACGCTCGTCCCACTGGTGTGCCCTGGTGTGCGTGTGGGGCCTCAAAGGAGGCAAGGCCACCTGTGCGTCGATGTCACTCAAGATGTGTGCTCGGTGCTGGTCGTCGTATTCCACCTCATGAAGGGGATACAACGGGTGCTACGTGGGAGGGGTCATCCTGTTACAAATTAATAAACAAATGGTTAGAGTATTCAAATTAACATTATGTAGCATAGCAAAATTAGAACTATTTGTTATGCAATACGAACACAATATGAAAGCACATGTATATATTCAAAGTAACATTTGTGGACATATTAAACAACTTTACTAGAAAAATAAGCATTTGACGAAACTTCATCAAGTCATCCAAATCGCCGTATGATGCATTGAAAGTGCATCTAGCCCTTTAGTGGGTTTTGAATGATTGAATGACAACGTGATTAAAAGTCTAACCCGTTTGCTAAGTGTGGATAGGTAATTGGTTATCTCACAGGTACTTAATGAAAGCCAAAATGATGTGTTGTTGTATAAACAATCTAGTTCAAGCACAAGACAACAATGCAAATAGAATTCATACAAAGGCTTATTTATTGTGGGATTTCTATGTACTGTGTGAAAGCAAGCTCGTAAGAATTAATTAGTGAGACATGAAGGATTGCATATGGAATGGTCTCATATTTGAAGCTTGCTAAATTAAAATAAAAAAGATAACAATACAAATGAATGGATGATTCAACACAAGATGTGATTTGATGGCTTGAGATGGTGAAGATAGCAAGGAAATGCTTCGAGGTACTAAGCAAGGGTGAAGGGCAAGCGATGGCTTAGCGACTAAAGAACCTAGCTAGGGTGAAGAAGGAAGTACTTGCATTTAGTTGAGGTACTAATCAAGCTATGATGATCATGTTAATGTGAAGGATCAAATCACTATTAGAGTGTTTGATGGAAGTGACTTGATACATTTGGGATTATTTAAATTTGATGAATAGAATCAAGTCACGTGCACAAGATGGCTATGCTCAAGTGAAAAGATCAATATCAACATGTTGGCACCCTTACGGCCTTACTTGATGAAGATTGAAAGAGACGACATTATTTCAAAAGAGGTAAACTCAAGTGGTATAAGTTCATTTTTCCTTTTATTTTGAGTTAATAGGAATGCCGTACTATTAAGAGGGATGCATCATGTTGATAGATAATGTTTCATAAGTGCTCAAGCCAACCCATGTGAGTTTTGAGTGTTTAAGAGACAAAAGAGCTAATCTGTTTTTTGCTGGTCTGGCAATATGATACCGGACATGTCCGGTATTTGCCCAGCAATGGTAAAATTGTTGTTCTCGGGTTGGTTCGTCGGGAGTTCCGACGATTGGGAGTTCTGGCATTGGTCGGGAGTTCCGACGGTCGAGAGTTCTGGCATTGGTCGGGAGTTCCGACGTCTCACGCTTAACTGACTTAGATGGTTCATTGTCCTGGTCATACCGGACGTGCCCAGTATTCATACCAGACATGTTCGGTATGGACGACCAGAGGCCAACGGTTAGTTTTTAAATGTCTTGAGGGTCGAGAGTTCTGACATGAGTCGGGAGTTTGGACGGTCGAAAGTTCCGGCATGCGTTGGGAGTTCCGACGGTCGGAAGTTCCGGCATGTGTCGGGAGTTCCGACACCTCACAAACTTCAACTAAGTTACTTAGTTTTTAAATATGCTGAGGATCGGGAGTTCCAACGCCTCACATTGTTACTGTAACTTAGTTACCGTTGGGGCAGTGTAAGTCATACCGAACGTGGCAACGGCTATAAAACGGCTAGTTTTTCCAAGGGGGCTATAAATACCCCCAAGCCTCCATCTTTGGAGGCTACTAATTCTGCTGATACACATACACGTTTTTGAGCCTTGTCAACTCTCCCAAACACTCTTTTAATGAGTGTGAGATCCAAATTGCCAAATCAATTAGTGGGTTGAGAGAAATTAAAAAAGAGAGCAATCCAACCACTTGAGCACTTCTGCATATTGTCAATCTCATAATTTGCATTTGTTACTCTTGGACTCTTCGGTCCTAGACGGCTAGGCGTCGCCAGAGAGCACCCGAGAGATTGTGGTGTGCCTCAAAAAGTTTGTAACGGTCGATTCCACCGCCTCGGAATAAACTGGTGGAAGGAGGAAAAGGAGTTGGAAAAGACTCCGGCTAGAGTGACCTCCATGGTACCCTCTAGGGCTGACCTTCGCTGGGTCACCCGTAGCCCTCTCAACGGAGAGTAGGACTCGAATGAGTCCGAACTTCGGTAAAACAAATATCGTGTCTCAATTCGCATTTCATTTGATATTTGTGTTGCTCCACCTTTTTGTGTAGGCTCACTGTGTATATTGTCATTTCTATTAGGTGCCTGCAGTTGGGTTTGAAGATAGAAACCGAAAGGAGCAAGTTTAGGGCTGCTCTTCAGAAACCGTGCATACCGGACACGTCCCGTATACATACCGGACACGTTCGGTATTTCATAATTGTGCTGAAAATATTTATTCTCTGTTCTAACTTTGTGTTGCAGGGTTGTAGCTTCTAGATATATTCTTTATACCTTGCTTACTCTATGGTTAACTTGTGAGGGGTGGTATTACTCTTAATATAGAGTTTCCATTTTGGAAACTCCCTTTTCTAATTGTTTCCATATTTAAAGGTGTTAATTTTCAGAAAAATCTATTCACCCCTCCTCTAAGCAGCATCCGAGGTCCTTTCACGCACTACTAAGTACCGACACTTGAAAACTAGTATCTATATTGATAACATTTACTACTATAAACTAACTAAATAATAAATACCTAATCAATCCCTAAACCCAAAATCCTAACTAACAGTAACCTAAAACCTAACTAACTAACCAAACCTTAACTATACTACAACACACAACCTAAACCCTAAAAACTACCTACCTAAATAAATAAATTCACTAACCTAACTATCATAAATCACTAACCCTAACTAAAACAACAATCATAATAACATGAAATCGAGAGAGGGAGCTACCTTGATATGAGCGGGCGACCGACGGCCGTGACGCGCCGACGTTCGTGGCACGGCCGGTGCGGGCGCGGGCGGGCGACCGTCGGGGCGGCGGGCGCTACCGGCGGGGCGCTACGCGGCAGCGGGCGGGGAGGGGGGGGGGGGGAGGGGGGGCGACGGCGGGCAGGCAGACAGAGGGAGGGTGGCTCGCGGACGATATTTACCGGGATTGCCGCGTCGTTAGGGATGGCGCAGCACTGCCTCGCCAAGATCGGTGGCGCGGCAGACCCTGCCACGTCACCGGTCAGCAGCTCCGGTCATCGCCACGTCATCCTCTTGCCGCGCCACCATGTATGACGTGACACGACGTTTCGCCGCGCCATGGCAATAGGCGCGGCCAAAAATGTTAGTTTAAAAAAACAATGTTAAATTTAAAATTAGTTTAAAAAAAGTGTTAAAATTAACCCCAACCTCCATCCTTATTTACTAGCCACAACCCGCGGCACCTCCTCGCTCCTGCCATCTGGCCAGCGCCTCCAGTTCATATTGTGAAACAAAAAAATATTAGCACGGAAAAGCAGAACGTGCCCGTTTATGCACGTACAATATTTATCAAGAAATGTATGCACAGCATATGTGTAATAGAATTATTATATAATATACACCACCACTACTACTACATAGCGAAAACACTGGTCCTGTATATGGAGCAGAGTTGCTACCAAAATTAGCATCTGTGAGCTGAGCTGACTGCCTACCCATCCGTACCTGATTTGGGTCACCGAAGTGCACCAGACCAGGGCCTGTGCATGCCTTTTCTTCCCTCCATCTAACGACTCCTTGACCCCGGTTTGCATTGTCATGCTGCCGCTCCTCCTCATATACCTCCTCGTCGCTCGTCTTTGTCTTAAGATAGGAATCAAATAATCTTTCCATTGGTTCTCTTCCTAACAGGTGTAGGAAGAGAGAGAGAAAAAGGTACTTGTCTCGCGCTTGCAGATTGCAGCGTTCTTCCTCGCAACTTCGATATCTTTTCCCATCCTTTCTTTTTCTCTGAGGTGAGGCTGGGCCTTCGAGCTCGCCAGGAAAAGATTGTGTCACCTGTAGTAGCTGCAGGATGCCTGTCAAAACTCACAACTCATTGATTCTTTTCTTACTCTACTAGGTGTTTGCAGTTTCTGTAGAGAAGGATACGAACCACTCTGCAAAGATGGCACTGGCTCTGAGGCTGCTTCTTGCATTTCTGGTGATCGGATCCTGCATCGCTGCTGACAACATCGACTTGTGGAGTAATCGGCGCTCCTGAGATGATCCCGCAGCGCCTGGAGTAATCGGTGGTGACAGCAGGTGCTCGAGGCGGCGGGATGGCTTGCCGGAGCAGTAGCGGCGGCGCGGTGACGGGTACCCACTCCTGTGACCCGTCCTCGCGAACGACGAGGGGTGGAACATGGTCACGGTTGCAGCGCTAACGTGTGGATCGAAGGAGGTCGCCTTGCTTGGCCATGCCCAGTCGGCGACGGACCACGGCAATGGCGGCTCGGCGGAGGATGCTGTTGGTTTGATCTCTCAACCATAGTGTCCCAACGGCCACTTGGGCCTTGACCTCGCGTCCTGATCGGGGGCGCCCAGTCCATCTATGGCTGACGGGCCCCCGTTACACTATGCATTAAATAGAGGTGGGGGCCGGCGGCTCTCAGTACGAGGTTGGCCTGAGCTGTACGCCCACCGGAAAACCCTACTCCGATCTAACAGAGGGGCGTAGCCAGTGACGGGAAGCACCGCCGCCGCCACAGCACTGCGCGACCACGGTCTTCACCTCGGTCTCCACTGCGGTGCCCTTCTTCTCCGACCGCCGCTGTCTAGCGCAGAGCTTCACCTGCACCGGCGTCATGGCGATTACTTCCTTCTTTGCCAAGCCCGAAGGTATGAGTCACCTTCTCTCTGTCTCCCTCTGAATCTCTAAGTCACTGATTATCCCAAATACAAGTAAACACCCACTGGATCCACTCCTAGATGATCCAAAAGTATTAACAATGGTATCAAAGCAGTCGATCTAGTGTGTGGATTGTGTCAGGGGTAGCAGTGTAGAAGGAGATGAGTTAGATCTGGTTCGGATCGAAAGAAAAGAAATACAGAGGGTTCATCGAACCCTAAACCCTAATCGGGTGATAGAAAGAAAAAGAAAGAAGGGGATTCGAATTCGATTCGGATTACCCTAAAGAACCCTAACCCTAAAAAAATTGGACGGTCCGGGGAAGTCTTACCAGGGCTTCCCCGCCGCCGTCACTATCGTCTCACGCGGGATGGAGCACCCGCCGCCAGCTTGCTGATGCGCGGGAAGAGAATCAAAAGAACAGAAAAGAAAAGAACGGATTAGATCCTTTCGGATCTGAGCACACAGACTAGGGTTTTACCTAACCCTAACCCTAACTTTGATCCCCACACCGCAAATCGGTTCAATCCGAACACAAAAGAGAACCGAATTTGATGGGGAAGAAGGGGATGGGGTAGTCTACCTCGCCGTGCGCCGAGGAGACCCTTTGCCGACATGGGAGAAGAAGACCGAACCGGGGGAGCTGTCCGCCCGGGCTCGGCCAAAGAAGCGCCGCGGCTAGGCCGCTCGACGACGGCTGCTCACCCGCTGGGGAGCGCGCACGCCGGCGAGGGGGCCGGCGACGGCGCCATGGCTGCCCTCTCCGCCGTTTTGTCCGCTCGAGTCACTCGGTGGCTGTTGTTGCTGCGCTGAGGAAAGAAGGCAGAGAGCGGCGAAGAGAGAGAGAAGAGAAGGCTGAATGGCCTCTAGGGTTCGAGGACAGCGGCTGGAGAAGGTTTTGTTTCGGCCGAAACGATCGGACGGCCGTCGGATGAGATCGGACGGCGATAGATGATTGGGCTGCCTTTCGGACCAGGCTGGCGAGGGCGCGAGGCCGAATTCCTGGCCCAGGCCTAGGTTGCGGCCTGGGCGTGGGGGAGCGCGCGGGAAGGGTGCGTGCTGCAATGGGCCGAGCCGGCTTTTGCTGATTTTTGGGCCAAGATAGTCACAATGAGCCCGCGAGCCGATTTTCACATTTTTCTTTTTCCAGAAAATTGAAAAATGGAAATTAGCTCAAAAGAAAATAGGAAAAAGTAATTTTTTCTGTGGGTAAAATTCAAGAAAATGAGTTCTTTTTTTTTCGCTGCGAAGTTAAAGTTTATTATCTTCTCATTAAATTCGAACCAACGGGAGAATTTAATTTGAAGAGCAGTTGTAGTTATTCAGTAAATGATGAAAAGTTAATCCTCCAGTTAAAATTGGAACCAACGGAAAAATTTTAATTGGAGGAATAGTTGGTTGATAGTTAAAGTTAAATTATGGTATTGTTATTTTCTGACCAACGTTGATGATAACAATATTATAATTCTATGAGTTCTATGTTTAAAGTTTAAATCTCTGATGAATTTTGCATCAAAGTGACCAATTTTTCAGAGAAAAGATAAAGATCAAGGAATGCTCTTAAACTAGAGAAATGTATTTTTATGTTTCCGCTGCATTGAAGTTGATTGTCTTCTAATTAAATTCGAACCAATGGGAGAATTTAATTCTGAGGAGCAGTTTTATGTTTTCAAGATTATTGAGGTTCTATACATTAATTCTATTTCTGCCCAACGGTGATGTTGAATTAATATAGAAGAATGATGTTTTATTCTATTTCTACCAACGGTGATATAGAATAGAACATAAAGATTTCAAAGTTTAATGAACATTATTGTTGAATATTTTTTCAGACAAAAGACCTCCATGCTTTCATTCTTGAAAGTAGTAAGAGAAATGAGCTAGGTACTTATGACTCAGATGATGAAATGCCTAAGGGCAAGTTATGTATGAAAGAATGCCATTGTTTAAGGGACTGTGTTCTCTTTAAAGAATGGCTTCAAAAGAAAAGAATTCTAGGATATTGATCCAAGAAAAGAGATATATCAATGAGAGTCTTTATTGAGAAATATCTTTTATGTACTCTCTATGAAGAAGAATTTATTTTCAGTTTCACTTATGAGAGTTGTAAAAGTCATATACATGTTTAATTTGACCAATATTGGATTAAACATGTGTGTTAAAAGAGTATTCGGATTTATTTCTGAATTTGATGATTGAACACGAGCCAATCCTGACATTTATGTCCGTTTAAGGGAATTATCTCGGTAAAAGTTTGTGATAGTACCTGCATGACGGGAAAAGTTTGAGAAAATACCCACATGGCGGGGTAAAATTGGCATAGTACTTATCCCGCATGGCGGGAGAAGGATGTGATGACTCATGTGCTCTAAGTGTATTCCGCACATGAAGAGAAGTTTGGGGTAGCTCTTATGCTATCCTAGTATTGACCGTACACTCTGATTGTGTCATGGTCATTAAGTACTCAATGAGTTTAAAAATAAAAGAAAGTTGCATGTGAACCAAAAGATAAGAATGATATGCAAGCGTGACTTATAGAAGTATTGATAATAATAGACTATGTTGAGTTTTAAAGTGTAATGAGGAAAATGTACTCCCATACAAATTTTATTTGCATGATATAATCATGTGGATGAAGTAAGTAATCAAAGTTTCCTCATTCACAAGAGTTCTGAATGTTTCGAAATTGTGGTAGAAAAGTTTATACCACATTTCGAGGGGGAGAAATGTAAGATTAATTAAGAAAGACAATTAAGAAAGATACTTCCCCATACTTCAGATAATGCAATGCATACTATGCATTGAAGGTAAAAGTGATCTATAAAAGATGAATGTGATCGTTGAGGGAGTAAGACGATCATAATAACGATATCCCTAAAGTAAAGAAATAGTTAAATTTCTGGACCTTTTACAGTTCTGATAGGAAGATAGCATAGTCGGCTAGTATTCATACTGGACGAGTTCAGAGTTATCAAGGCGGTGCTAAACGCGCCATATGAGTTTTTTAGCAGATTAAACCCAAAATAAGAAATTTGAAGATACACCATCTTTACAGAAGATAGAGTAATCTAGGGGAGCATGGTATGTAGATACCTAAGGCTTGAATAGAAGTGGGATTACATATCCACTACAGTGTTTTAGAGCAACAAATTGCTTAATATATGTTGATGTTGTATGACATGTACAACACCTGATGTTAGCTCTTAAAGAAGATGAATAAGTAAATAAGGATCTTGTGATACAGGAGGCTATAGAACAGTTGCCTTTTGGCAATGAAGAGTAACAATAGCCCCATATGAAAGATGTGCCACGAGGCCCCAGAAGGTCTCAAAGAATAAAAAATTCAGATATTTCTGGTGACTAAGGAGTCAATGTTAAGAAAGAAATTCAAATGGAGGGTAATTCTACCTCATTTGAAAAAACCATGAGAGGCGTTCACTCATCTAAATGGCAAGAAGCAAAGGAAGATGAAATGAAATCGATAAATACCAATGATGTTTGGAACTTAGAAGAAATTCCCAATGGAGCCAAAACAGTAGGCTGTGATGGGTCTGCAAGACAAATGTGACTCCAAAGGGAATATGGAAAGCTATAAAGCGCCACTTGTGGTGAAATGATTTACACAAAGAGAAGGAATAGATTATAATGAGAATGCAATGATTCTTTTAGAATCATAATAGCGTTAATGGCACACTATGATTTAGAGTTACATCAGAAGGATCTAAAGACACATTCCTCAACGGGGTTTATATGGAAAGTTTACATGGCACAACACAAAAGGTTTTGTCATGGAAGGAAAAGAACATAAGGGATGTTGCCTAAACAAATCCATTTATGGATTAAAGCAAGCTTCAAGACATTGGTATTTGAAGTTTGACAATACAATAAGAAAATTTGGGTTTAAAGAGAATGTAGAGGACAATTGTATTTATGCAAAGTTTAAACATGGGAAATTTATTTTCCTAATCCTGCATGTGGGTAGCACCTTACTCGCTAGTAGTGGTGTTAATCTACTGTTGGAGAAGAAACAGTTCTTGTCCTCAAGTTTTAATGAGAATGGTCTTGGTAAAGCGTCATTCGTTCCAAAAATTGGAACTTACCGAGACAAAAGGAAAAGGGGTATTAGAACTATCTCAAGTGTATACTTAGAGAAGATTCTAAAGAAATAAAGTATATATATGTGAGTAATCCTGCGCATGTTCCTATAGTAAAGGGAAATAGTTTTGGGAACTTTCAGTGTTCCAAGAATCAATGTGAGATCGAAAGGACGTCCTATATGCTTTTGCTGTTGAAAGCTTAATGAGTGCTTATAAGTAAGAACTTACCCTGACATAGTTCATGTATCCGGGATGTTTTGGCAGAAGTCCAGTCCATATATAGATCACTGGAATGGAGTTGAGAATGTTTTGCAATTGTGCAAAGATTTATAGGCCTCATGGTGAGTAAGAAAGAATAATTACTCTCAAATAGTTGTGGGTACAAATATTAAATTTTGGCGAGATGTTTAGTGAAACCCACATAGTAGCTAACACTCGCAGTTGGAGTTTTATTGTGGAAAAGCTCCAAAGAAATAGTTATGGTGTCATCAAAGATGCATACCCACAGTATAGCTTGTTATGAGGCTTAAGGATAGGCGAAATGGTTAAAAGAACTTACACCCGGAATTGAAAATGGTATTCAATAGCAATAACCATTTAAGTAGTTCGCTCCTATAACAACGGGTCAAGTGTGCTGCCAAACACATTGACGTTAAAGTTATACGTTGTGAAGGAGAAAGTCCGGAATCATACTAAAAGTATTGAACATATAAGTAACAAGCAAGTGCTTGTGGATCCGCGTACAAAAGGCTTACCACCCAGTGTGTTCAGAGAACACACAGTTGACATAGGTTTAAGGGAAAGCCTATGATTTCCAGACAATAAAGGGCCCAAAGTTAAAGAATCTATTTTAGAACAGGGACGTGTATTGTAGCTGTTAAATCTATCGGTGATTGACCATAACGATGAAGCATGCTCTATGCACTAATCTATGATGGAACAAATAAAAGTGAAAGGGATTAAAGTCAAAGTTTAAAGTTAAAGTATGAGTTGAGATCAAGGGGGAGAATGTTGGTTTGATCTTCCAACCACACATTGGCCCAACGGCCACTTGGGCCTTGACCTTGCGCCCTGATCGGGGGCGCCCAGTCCATCTATGGCTGGCGGGCCCCCATCACACTGCGCATTAAATAGAGGTGGGGGCTGGCGACTCTTAGTACGAGGTTGGCCTGAGCCTATGCCCCACCGGAAAACCCTACCCCGATCTAACAGAGGGGCGCAGCCAGTGACGGGAAGCACCGCCGCCGCCATGGCACTATGCGACCACGGTCTTCACCCCGGTCTCCACTACGGTGCCCTTCTTCTCCGACCGCCGCTGCCTAGCGCAGAGCTTCACCTACACCAGCGCCATGGCGATTACTTCCTTCTCTGTCAAGCCCAAAGGTATGAGTCACCTTCTCTATGTCTCCCTCTGAATCTCTAAGTCACTGATTATCTCAAATACAAGTAAACACCCACTGGATCCACTCCTAGATGATCCAAAAGTATTAACAGATACTCCATGGGGGCAGGGCAACACAGAGGGCTTAGAGGGCCAGCGATCGGTGGGGAAGATAGGGGAGGTTGTCCAGGAGCTCACCATCTAACTTAATAGAACTATGGTGGACTGGAGAGGGAGAGCGTGGAGCTCGCTCGAATGGCGGCCGTGACGGCCGGATTGGGGAAACTCGAGCTCGCGCTCAGAAGAGAAGGAGAGGAGAGGAACTAAGGGGGAGATGGTGTGTTCCCAATCTTGGCGGAGCTCGTGGAGGTGATGGTTGAAGCCGGGGAGCACTTGCCGGGCCTATTTATAGGTGGCGAAGGTCGGGTCACTGCGGCACAGTGCGACGAGATATTTTCTCCGACGCGCCTTGGATCCTTCTTCCCGTGCACGCGTTCAAATCTAAGGCAGGTGCGCACAGTGTGACCTTATCAGCTGCCTGGCTGAGAAAGAGTAGCGGCCAAGGTAATTCCATGGCGGTGGCAATGGTCGAGTGTTCGGGCACGACCGTGTGGCGGTGGGGATAATGGGAGAGAAGGAGCGCGCGGAGTCTGGAGGCTTTGGTGGGGTCCATGGCGACGCCCTTGATCCTATCCATTTCGTTAGAGTAAGGCGATGGCAGCATGACTGAGGCGGGAGTATGACAACCCGATATTCCCATCGACGCCGTGAGGTAGGCGACGGATCCGACAGGCGGGGCCAGTGGAAGAAGGGAGGGGAAACGAGAGCGGGCTTGTGGGTGGAGATGGGCCAAGTGAGCGGACTGCGCTGGCATCGGGGCATGCTACTAGGTCGAGCGGCCGGTTGTCAGCCCATGCAGGCCGTGAAGAGGAGGGAATGGTGGGCCACGGCGCCGGCCATGAGGAGGGAGAGGGGAGAATGAGCCCGAGTGCCATTTTCCTTTTAGGGATTCCCTTTTCTATTTTCCATAAATAAACTAAGCACCTTTGAGTGGATTTGAATTTGAATTTCAAGGAGATTTGCAAGGGTGGGTGGTTAGGTAATTCAAGGAGGAGGTCAGGAAGAGAATATTCAAGAGATATGGTCAAGGAGAAATTTGGAGGGAAAATGCCAAGGAGAATTATTTGATGCAAAATAAATTCTAGGGAAAACAAATCATTCAAATAAAAAAAACAAGCACCAAGCATTTCAATCAAACAAGCATTTCATTACTCAAGCATTCTAACCTAAATGCATATGGTGAATTTTGATGCAAGGGTTTTGAGAAATATATTTTTGAAGCGGTTTTGCAGAAGATAAATAGTCAAGGTTTTATTTTGTTGTCAAGCTTTAAAAAGTTCAAATTTTTAGTGGTTTTTAACATGATGCAAAACACGGGGTGTTACATTTTGAAACATACAAATGGAACACTTGCAACATACATCTGAAGGCATATGAAACACTTGAAACATGCTTCTGAAACACTTGAAAACTATTTCAAACATATGCAACATCGAGATAAAACACATGCAACATATGCGTGAAACATATGCAACATCAAGATAAGCACACTTGCAACATACCTCCTGTCGGGTACCGATAGTAGGGTACCCGAAGAGAAGAAGCTAATAACCCTCGGTACCAGTTCGTCTAAGGCGATTAGGCGCATGCTACGGCTCCAAGTGACCCTCTAGGCGCAGGCTCCGCCTCGCTCGAGGGCTGGGACACGGGTCCCACCTCGCCTGACGGTTGGAGCACGGGCTCCGCCTCGCCCGAGGGCTAGGACACGAGTCCCGCCTTGCCCAATGGCTGGAGCACGGACTCTGCCTCGCCCGACGGCCAGGATGCGAATCCCATCTCCCCCGATGGCTGGAGCACGGGCTCCACCTTGCTCGAGGGCTAGGACACGGATCCCGCCCCGCCCGGTGGCTGGAGCACCAGTTCCGCTTCGCCCGATGACCGGGGTGCGAACCCCGCCTCGCTAGATAGCTGGAGCACGAGCTCCGCCTCGCCCGAGGGCTGGGACATGAGTCCCACCTCGCTCGATGGCTAGAGCACCGGCTCCGCTTCGCCCGACCCCTAGGACAAATCAAGCGCCAAACGGAGGCACGCGGGTCCTCAAAGAGGCCCGCGTCATCCCCGACTACCACGGGCGTGGGATGTGGATCCAGAACCACATTAGTGACACTAGGGAGGAAATGGGCACGTCTTGACGCGACCTGCGACCGTGACGGGCCATGCCTCGACGTGCATGACCTCAATAGTGCCGGGCGGACCAAGCACTGTGCTACGAAACCAAGTATGGTTTCAGTCAAGGGCAACTGTTGGCCATACCAGTGACAGACGATGGGACCGGAAACCCCTACCGATGACGACACCGGCATGTAACAAAGATGTGACTAGGAGTCGCTATAGGCCCAACGGGACCCACACGCAGGAGGGGGAGGAGGACGCCGTCCCTGGAGCTCTTCTTCTTCCTCCTTGTTTTTCTCTTTCTTCTTCGTATGTAACCAGGACGTTCCCTTGGTCTATAAAAGGGAAGGTTGGGCTCCCCAACAAGACACATGAACACAAACACAAATACACGCTCATACGCACCAGAGACCTAGGACCTGCTCCCGCTCTCACCAGTTTGTAAACCCCTACTACAAACTTCCCGTGCTGGTAACACGAGCAGCAGCTGCAAACTAGACGTAAGGACATTCCGTCCGAACCAGTATAAATCTCGTGTCCTCTAAGCACACCATCCGAGCGGTACGTGCAATCTAGAAATTTACTAGTCGGCGATCTCGAAACACCTACACCTCTAGAAAAACACGGATGAAATATTGGTAACAAACTTTTGCAACATACGTGTACAACAATTGCAACATATGCAACATATAGATCTACTTTTACAACATCCATCTGAAACACTTGCAACATACATCTGAAAACATCATAAACACTTGAAACATACGCTTGCAACATGCACTTTCAGCAAAACCTATCAGCCAGGCGGGCGAAGCACTACACAGCGGGATCCGGCTGTGCAGTCGCGGTGGAGAAGGAGGATGGCAGCGGGCGGGCGGCTATGTGGCCCCCGGTGAGCAATTGCGCTGCCCCTGGCGATAGGGCGCATGCAGTGCCCCCGGCGAGTGGTGCCCGCGTTGGAGGCGACGACAACAGTTGGGTGGGTGTGGCATCGCACAACGAGACGGCAACGGTTGTGCGGTCGTAGGGGAGCACGCCGTGGTGGTGCGGGCGCGGCATCAGTGGCGAGGAAGGCCAGCGGGAGACGCGGTCGTGCGGGAGGCGCGGCGGAGCGTAGTCGCGTGTGCGTGAGTTTTTTTTATAATCTACAGTGACAGGAGAGAAACGTAGGGAGCGGATTGGAATGGATAGGCTCTTGGACGTCGGGTCCATCAACAAGGACGTCCGCGTGCGGACGCACGTCTCATTGCTAGCATTACCGAATATGTTTGGCAAGTAAAGTGGAGTTGTCGTCTTGGACGTCTTCGCTCAGAATGAGAGGCAAAACAATAATAAACTTCCTTTTTGATTTCTCTATCTTTGAGCGTGAGGGTTTGAGCTGGAAATCTGGTAAGAATTAGCTGGGTATGGATGTGCAAAGGCCGAATATTTTCATTTTATAAAAAAGCTATTATGTATAACTTATGGATACGCAAGCCTAATCCATATATATTGAATATAAACGTTCATAAGGATATATATAATGCATCACGTTTGGTTATTTGGCCACGTCCCGTCGTGTTGCGAGTTGCGACTTAGGAGTACCAAAACAACAGAGATGAGCAATTGAGCACTATTATGTCAGGCGCACACAGGAAAGACGTAGGGCCGGAGACTCCCGCAGAACACAAAGCATCGCGGGAAGTAGAAAGCCACCACGAAGCCCACGACGAATCCCACCGCGCCGCCGATGCTGGACGCGTCGTTGACCCTACGCAGCCTGAGATGTATCCGCACCGGCCGCGCGCGTATCCGCACATGGAACCGCCTTTTGCACTTGCCCAGCGGCGCCCCGCAGAGCCCGTCGTTGCCGGCGAAGTTTTCGGCTGCGAACCTCTGGAGAGAGCCCGGGATGGGACCTGACAACGAGTTATCCGCAACATTCAGCAAAGTTAACCGTGCAAGACGATCGCCCATGGTCTCCGGGAGCCGTCCGGTGAACCTGTTGTGCTCAAGGCTCAGCTTGCTCAGGTATGTCATGTTTCCGACGCCGCTTGGGATTTCGCCTGAGATGCTTCCGTGCGTTAGAGAACAATACAATCCCATGTGCTTATCATTTGCATTTTTATCTAGGAACAAAAAGTTTGGAAACAGAGGTTAGTTAATTTGTACCACCTGAGAAGCTGTTGTGCGAGAGGTTGAGAGATGTGATGAACGGCAACTGCCCGGCGATGTCTCCGGGGAGGGGTCCTGAGAGGCTGTTGCTTGACAGGTCCAGTGCCACCATGCTACTGCAGTTTTGAACGCCTTGAGGGAACGAACCTTCAAGCCCCATGTTGCCGAGGTTCAAGGTCAGGACTCTGCTTTCAGACGGACGCCAGCATTCAACGCCGGCGAATTGGCATATGTATCCTTCGGTGTCGTTGGAGAACTCCCATGAGTAGAGCGCGCCGTTAGGATCGCCCAGTGATTGTTTCAGGCTCTGCAAGCACAGGACGTCGCTGGCGGTACCAGAACACGAGGATAAGCCGCTTAGGAGCAGTATCCAGATGATCATGAGGTTCATCATCATGTAACCGCGCGTAGGCAAAGGCCACAGCTTAGAACGAGCCTGCAATGGTGTATTCAGAGTGTTGGAGTTACAAGCTTGCAGCTAGTGATCTCACAGCCGGCTAGTGGTATCGTTCCCGTCCATTATATAGTGTGTTTAGCACAATAGCACTTTAGTTTTATCAACTCTTTTTTGAGTAAATCTTAGAAAACGCGCGTGTTGTATGTATCTCGTGCAGAGTGGGACCAAGAAGTAGGATTTTAAACATGAATATAAAACCGTTATACAAAAGAATAACTAAATCAACTGAATTCTGGAATTTGTTCTATTCAGTAATATTTGTGACCTTCTCCTTTTATATTTATATTATACCTTTTATTTTTTTTTATTTTTTATTTTTTGCAAGAACTATTATACTGCTGCTAAGCGATATTGTTTTCATCATGGATAAGTAAGCCATGCCACCTATTTTCTCAGTCTATTGCCGGTCTGCCTCTACCAAACTTCGTAGCGATTTGCAAGGTGAGAGTGGGTCAGAGAAATCAGTGTCATCATTTATGGCATTTGGAGAAAGAAGTTGACAGAAATTGATGGAAAGTAAAATTACTAATTTCCTATACTTTCGTAGATTGTAGGGCAAGACTCAAAACATATACCGCCTCGTTCCCCGAATAAATCAACTATTACAGTTGTCTTAAATCAAATTCTTTAAAATTAGACTAAACTTATAGAAAGAAACAAACCAATATTTATGACAACGTTTTATTCGCAAGAAAATATAGAAGAAACAAGTGAAATAACACTGTCATCGGAATTAACGTTTTTTGGCGATACGATTTCCTCTCCAGTCGCAAATGTTGGAAGTATTTTCTTTTTCTAAATGGCAATTCCCTCTCCAAGACGGCATACGGCGGAACGGGTAGAACCCGCGTCAAGTCAAGATCAAGAGTCGTCTCCGCTCTCCGGCCGTCTGGCATGGCTGCATTGGCCAGAGTTCACGTGAAGACCGGGGCACCCAGTAGCTTGTCCTGACAAATTCAAAATAGCTTGTTTAAAAAAAATCAAAATAACGGCTGTACCCTTCCATCCAAAAAATACAATTCTAAACGCTTTTATGTCTCTATAAATAAAATGCACTATAAAAATACATTCTATTCTATGACTAATCTATTAATATTTATTTAGTAAGTATTTTAGTATTTTTATAATTTTAAATTTATTTTTTAGGATGGAGGAAGTAAATTTTAGTAAGATAGAGAAAGATCCAGGTAGGAGAAGGGTCTTTTTTTTTAGCCTAGACTACTAGTGTACAAGTTATAATATATGTACTCTACAGAACACACTTACACCACCACACACACGCACAACCCTAGAAGCTACAACCTATACACACCTCGAACGTCCTTCTGGAGATCACCGAAGCCACACAAGCCTTGTAGACGACGGGCACATCATAGTCCCATTGTAGCGCCACGCCAGTGTCCAGGACCTGCAAATATTCAGGGAAAAACCCCGGAGACACACCCGGCCGATCCACAACTGGGATTCAAACGCGGGTGGGTGGCCTCCACGACAGGAGCACTCACCACTGCGCTACAAGAAGCGTTGGCGGTAGGAGAAGGGCCTGTCATTTGGTTTTGTCGTGGGTAGCACAGCAGCCTTCAGTAGGTGCAGGTCGGGCGTGCACGGGCACAGGTGCACAGCAATGTGCCAGGCAACGCCGTTGAGCTGTGCGAGCATTTTTTTATTTTTATTTTGTTGACAACAACACCGGGAGAGCTGAGAGGCTCCACCTGAGTATGTTTCCACATATCCTGAGCAAGCCGGTAATGGAGGGTGCATAGCACCTAGTACATGGGTGACCCTTGAAAGGTCCAACATGGTACAAGAAGCGGGGAGATAACAGCGACATCAACACCAACAACACAACACAACAACAATAACAAGATTTAGCTACCAGCTCGACCTACTAACCTTAGCGAATGCAAACACTACTTCCTAACATGTGCCACCATCACTGACAGACTCCAGAGAACTCTAACACTCATGTAGCTGTAACGCATTGAGTGGGATCTGACAGGCGACAGCCGAGAGGCTGTAAGGCATTGAGACAAAGCCAACAGGCGACAACTGTGAGATGCACCGCCTATGAGTGCATCTGGGCTCCAACCGATGTCCACCAACACCATTTGGAGGAAGGAAGCCTCAAAGGGGGAGGACCGTCAGGGGGAGAATGAGGAGATCCAGAGAGGAGATCAAGGTCCTCGCAACCCAGCATATGATGAGGCGAAGTACTCAAGGGATTTAGAGGACAGCAGACCAAGACGTTGATAGCGAGCACTTGGCAGCAAACAGTGTGTGCAAAAGCCAAGGGGTAGAATAGTAGTCAGACCAAAACAAGATGGGGTGAGACGGCGACTGGAGAGAGCACGATGTCAAGCTAGACGCGGACTAAAGCAGGCGCGCGTGCATCGATGCCTTCGAGAAGGGACGTGACGTCCTCGGACGCCACCATCAATGACAGGAGCACCGGGCTCGTAAGGGCTTTCGCCCCGAGACCTGCCCGGCGTGTGCAGCAAGCGCGGAATGGCCTTTGCGATAGGAAACTGAAATCTTCAATGACTCCTCTAGGAAGGGAAATGACGTGAATTTTGCCATCGCCGCTGGTCCGGAGCAACAGCCAGACAAGGTTTTTGCCCAGATTCCAATACATGCGGAAGCAAAAATCAAAGCGAGCTTGCCGACGACGAGTAGTATCTATAGGGGATCAGCAATGCCGAAGGCTTGTCACCGCCCGGGCAAGGAAAATGTCGGCGTCCAGCCGAAGACTCCGGCATGTCGTCAAGCCAATCTACTGTCGGCGCCGCAAGGACCATGAGGGTATCGGATGAGCAGTCCTCGCGGTGGCTCGGTGGCCTCGTCGCCTAGGAACACCATGCAGCACCGCAGCACCTGAAAGCTCTAGTTTGGTTTTGGTGAATTGATGAAACCCTAAGTGCTAACCTAGTTTATCAAGTGATCATGAGATAGGTAGCACACTTCAAGTGGAGAAGCTAATGAAGATCATAACATGACAATGGTGATGGCATGGCAATGATCAAGGGCTTAAACTTGAAAAGAAGAAAGAGAAAAACAAAAAGCTCAAGGCAAAGGTATAATTTGTAGGAGCTATTTTGTTTTGGTGATCAAGACACTTAGAGAGTGTGATCACATTTAGGTTTGATAGCCGTACTATTAAGAGGGGTGAAACTCGTATCGGAATGCGGTTATCAAAGTGCCACTAGATGTTCTAACTCAGTGTATATGCATTTAGGATCTAGTGGAGTGCTAACACCCTTGAAAATATTTGTGAAAATATGCTAACATATATGCACAAGGTGATACACTTGGTGGTTAGCACACTTGAGCAAGGGTGAAGAAGATAGAAGTGATGCCAGCGTCGGTCAAGTGACCGAACACTGGATCCAAAAGCACAGGACGCTGACTGCCTATGTTCGGTCGCACTGACTGGCGGTATAGTGGCTAGGGTTTACCACCGAACGCTGGGCTATGTCCGGTCGAGGTGGACCGGACACGTCCGGTCGAGGAAAACCGGTTTTTGACCCTTACTGTACTCGACCAGACGCTGAGGCTCCAGCGTCCGGTCAGTTTTGCCGGAGCGTCCAATCAGGTTCGTAGCCATTGAAATCTGACGAACAATGTTTGAAGTTGGTGACGCGTGGCGTCCATCAGTGGACCGGACGCTGAGGCCAGGGTCCGGTTAGTTGGACCGGAGCATCCGGTCAGAGCGCAGTGTGCCCAGTGAAGGGGTACAATGGCTCTATTTCGTGGGGGCCTTGTGAGCCTAGCTAAAGTCCTCCCACTCATCTCTATCATTGATTCATCATCATAGTGAGATTGGGAGTGATCCAAGTGCATTGCTTGAGTGTTTACATCTAGAGGCACTTGGTGTTCATGTTTTGCTATGGATTTCACTTGTTACTCTTAGTGGTTGCTACCACCTAGACGGCTTGGAGCAACAAGGATCGTCGAGCGGAGGTGGTGATTGTCTCCGGCTCCTATCGTGGTGATTGCGAGGGGTTCTTGACCTTTCCCCGGCGGAGCGTCAAAAGGTACTCTAGTGAATTGCTCATGGCTTATGTGATCCTAATCTTGTGTTGGTTGTGCGGCACCCTATTGAGGGTTTGGCGTGTGAAGCCAATTAGCGCGTGAACCTCTAAGTGAGTGAATCGCCACAACGAGGAGTAGCTTGCCGGTAAGCAAGTGAACCTCGGTAAAAATCATTGTGTTCATCCTTTGATTCCAAGGTGATTGGTCTTCATTGTTATTCATCCTTGTGATTGATTGGTTCACTCCTCGATACGGCGGTATAACTATCTTGAGCACTCTTTTTACTTTACCGCAAACTAGTTGACAAGCTCTTTAGTGTAGCTAGTTGTGAGAGCTTGGTTGGTTGGTTGGTGTGGCTCTTTAGTTAGCCTTTAAGAGCACACTAACATAGGGTAGTGCCATATCTTTTGTGTGAATATACACTATCTAAACTAGAATTGTGGTAGGTGGCTTGCATTTTGAGTAGGCTAGCGCAACACTTGCTTCGCCTCATAATTGTCTAACCATTTTGTTAAGTGTTGTTGTAGAAATTTTTATTAGGCTATTCACCCCCTCTAGCCATTAGGACCTTTCAAGTGGTATCAGAGCGAGGTCATCGTTATTTGTGGCTTAATAACCTTCGGTGTTAAAATGGCTCAAATCAACAACACCAAGAAGCCACCCCAATTTGATGGCTCCAACTATCCCTATTGGAAAGCCAAGATGACAACTTATATCAAGTCAATCAATAGGAAGGTTTGGAAGGTGGTAGAAACAAAAATTGAGATTGAAGATCCGGAGAATCCCACCACGGCCGAAGAAGTACTTCTTCAAAATAAAGACATTGCTCTAAGTGCTATTCATGATACAATTGATGAAAGAACATTTAAGCAAGTCAAAAATATTGAGATGGCACATGAGGCATGGAAGAAGTTGGAAAAATCATTTGAGGGCGCTCAAGCCGTGAAGGGTGCAAAGGCATACATTCTCAAAGAGAAGTTTGCAAGCTTCAAGATAAAGGATGATGAGAGTGTGCCGGAGATGTTCCATAAGCTTCAAGTGCTTATCAATGATCTCAAAGCACTTGGAGAAGAGGTGAAGGACAAGGACTTCTCCCACAAGTTCTTGAGATGCTTGCCTTCAAGATTTGGTATATTGGTCACCATTCTAGTGAGAAGCGGTTTGGACACCATGACACCAAACTAAGTATTGGAAGATATAATGACCGATGATACCTATAGAAATGATGATGAGAAGGAAGAAAAGAAGGAGAAGAAGGATGACAAGAAGAAGAGCGTGGCATTCAAAGCCACATCATCCAAGGGCAAAGCAAAGCAAGAAACATCAAGTGAAGAAGATGAATCATGGGATGATGATGATGATGATGAGAAGATGGATCTATTTGTCAAGAGATTTGGCAAGTTCATGGTGAAGAAGGGCTACCGTGCTAGAAGAAAGAAGTCTTCATCTAAGAATAAAGAACAGTCAAGAAGGTGCTTCAAGTGTGGAAGCAAAGATCATCTTGTTGCTCAATGCCCATACAATAGTGACAATGATGATAACAACAAGAAGAACAAGAAGAAGGACAAGAAGGAAAAGAAAGAGAAGAAGGACAAGATGGCCTTCAAGAAGAAGAAGGGTGGCTCATATGTAGTCACTTGGGATAGTGATGACTCCTCAAGTGATGATGATGATGATGATGATAGTGATGATCACAAGACCACCAAGAAGAAGGTTCTTGCAAGCATTGCCATCAATGAGAAGCCTTCTCTCTTCGAATCTTCATCATGCTTCATGGCTAAGGCCACTAAGGTACAATCTTATGATGATGAAAGTGATGAAGAACATGTTGATGATAATGAACATGAAAATGAAAATAATAGTGATAGTGATGATGATGAACCTACTAAGGACAAATTATTTGACATGCTAGAAGATGCTAAAGAACACTTTGACATTAAGAGAAGGAAATGCAAGAGCTTGAATAAGGAGGTAAAAGCCCTTAAGCAAGCCCTTGATGAGCTCAAAGCAACTCATGAGAAGCTAGAGGTAGCCCATGAGAAGCTTGGCAAGGCTCACAAAAAGCTTGAAAAAACTCATTCCACTTTGCTTAATGAACAAGATAAAAAGAAGCATGTTGAAACTTGTGATATAGGTGTAACTTGTGATTTAATTGACACATAACTATCTATGCCTATCATTGTTGCTACTACTAACCCTTCTTGTAGCACTTCCACTTCCACCTCATCTAGTAGTGATGGTCTCACTTGTGATACCTCACTAGTGGTTGAGAATAAGAACCTCAAGAAGGAGGTCACTAAGCTCACTCACACCTTAGCTAAGTCTATTGGTGGTGAGGACCGCTTGCTTTTGGCCTTGGGTAGCCAAAGAGCTTATCTCTACAAAGAGGGATTAGGCTATACCCCCAAGAAAGGCAAGATGGCCTTTGCTCCTCACAAGACAAGTTTTGTGAAGAACAATGGTCGGTTTTGCACTAGTTATAAGCAAGTTGATCATAGAGAGCAAGAATGCAAAAACAAGAGCAAAAATGCTAATGTATCCTTCATAAAGCTTGATTCATGCTATATGCTCACTAAGGGCACAAATGGTGTAAAGGCTAAGTTCATTAGCAAACCATGGATGGGCTCAAAGAAGAAAGCCATTTGGGTGCTAAAGAGCTTGGTTACTAACCTTCAAGGACCCAAGCAAGTTTGGGTATCTAAAAAGAATTGATCTTCTTTTGTAGGTCAATTATAAAGCCAGAGGAAGGCATTGGATTCTTGAAGTGGGTGCACTCAACACATGACCGGTGATGCAAGAATGTTCAACTCAATCAACACCAATGGCAATGATGGTTATGATAGTATCACATTTGGTGACAATGGCAAAGGCAAGGTCAAAGGGCTTGGTAAGATTACAATATCCAATGACTTGAGCATATCCAATGTGTTGCTAGTAGAGAGCTTGAACTTCAATTTGCTATCCGTGGCACAATTGTGTGATCTTGGATTCAAATACATATTTGGAGTAGATGATGTAGAGATCATAAGTGTAGATGGCTCTAACTTGATCTTCAAAGGGTTTAGATATGAGAATCTATACTTGGTTGATTTCAATACTAGTGAAGCTAAATTATCTACATGCTTGTTCACTAAGTCTAGCATGGGTTGGTTATGGCATAGAAGGCTTGGTCATATTGGAATGAAACAATTGAATAGATTGATTAAGCATGACTTAGTTAAAGGCTTAAAAGATATTGTGTTCGAAAAAGATAAGCTTTGTAGCTCTTGTCAAGCCGGCAAACAAGTTGAAAACACCCATCCTAAGAAAAGCATGATGAGCACTAGTAAAGCATTTGAGTTATTACACATGGATTTGTTTGGGCCAACACAATACACTAGTATTGGTGGAAACAAATATAGATTTGTGATAGTGGATGACTACACTAGATACACATGGGTATTCTTTCTAGTGGACAAAAGTGATGTGTTTGCAACATTTAAATCATTTGTCAAGGGCATTCACAATGAGTTTGAAACAACCATCAAGAGAGTTAGAAGTGACAATAGTAGTGAATTCAAAAACACTAGAATTGATGAGTTATGTGATGAATTTGGAATTAGACATCAATTCTCGGCCAAATACACTCCACAATCAAATGGCCTTGTTGAGAGGAAGAATAGAACACTCATTGATATGGCAAGGTCTATGCTTAGTGAGTACAATGTGAGTCAATCTTTTTAGGCCGAAGCTATCAACACGGCTTGCTATTGTAGCAACCGCCTCTATTATCACCGATTGAAAGAAAAGACACCATATGAGCTCTTGAATGGTAGAAAGCCCAACATTGCATATTTTCGAGTCTTTGGTTGCAAATGCTATATCTTGAAGAAAGGCACTAGATTGGGCAAGTTTGATAAAAAATATGATGAAGGATTCCTACTTGGTTACTCTACTATAAGCAAAGCATATAGAGTTTGGAATTTGGATAGTGGTACTCTTGAGGAAGTTCATGATGTTGAATTTGATGAAACCAAGGGTTCACAAGAAGAGAATGAGAACTTAGAAGATGTTAGAGGCATTCAACTTTCAAGTGCCATGAAGAACATGGATATTGGTGAATTGAGGCCTAGGTAAGTGAATGATGATGAAGATGATCAAGTGCAAGTGCTCTCTAACTCAAATGTGCAAGATGATACAAATCAAGTTAGTTCAAGTGGATCTCATGACAATGAACAAGATCAAGTGGCTAGTACATCATCTCAACCCAATGATCAAGCAAGTGCAAGCAATCAAGTTCCATTGCTCCAACCAACAAGTATTGCAAGAGATCATCCTTTGGATACAATCATTGGTGATATTTCAAGAGGTGTACAAACAAGATCAAGATTGGCATCATTTTATGAACACTTCTCATTTGTGTCATCCGTTGAACCAAAGAAGATAGATGAAGCTTTAAAGGATGTTGATTGGGTCAATGCTATGCATGAAGAGCTTAACAACTTCACAAGAAATCAAGTATGAGAGTTGGTAGAAAGACCAAAGGGATACAATGTAATTGGAACCAAATGGGTCTTTAGAAATAAGCAAGATCAAGATGGGATAGTAGTAAGGAACAAAGCAAGATTGGTAGCACAAGGCTATACACAAGTTGAAGGTCTTGACTTTGGAGAAACATATGCCCTGGTTGCTAGATTGGAAGCAATAAGAATCTTGCTAGCCTATGCTTGTGCTCACAACATCAAGCTCTATCAAATGGATGTTAAGAGTGTATTTCTCAATGGCTACATCAATGAAGAAGTATATGTTGAGCAACCTCCCGGTTTTGAAGATGATAAGAAGCCCAATCATGTGTACAAATTGAAGAAGGCATTGTATGGCTTGAAGCAAGCACCTAGAGCATGGTATGAGAGATTGAGGGACTTCCTCCTCTCTAAAGGGTTCACAATGGGGAAAGTTGACACCACTCTTTTCATCAAGAAGATTGGAAAAGATCTATTTGTGTTGCAAATCTATGTTGATGATATCATATTTGGATCAACAAATCAAGAATTTTGTGATGAGTTTGAGAAGATGATGGCTAATAAGTTTGAGATATCCATGATTGGAGAATTGAGTTACTTCCTTGGTCTTCAAATTAAGCAATTGAAGAATGATACTTTTGTGAGTCAAGGCAAGTACATCAAGGACATGATCAAGAAGTTTGGCATGATTGATAGCAAAGTCATTAGCACACCAATGGGAACTAATGGCAACTTGGATAGTGATGCAAGTGGAAATATGGTGGGTCAAAAGTTGTATCGGTCTATAATTGGAAGCTTACTCTATGTAACCGCATCAAGGCCAGATGTCATGTATAGTGTATGCATGTGTGCAAGATTTCAAGCCTCATCAAGAGAAAGTCATTTGAAGGCTACAAAGAGAATATTGAGGTACTTGAAACATACACCAAATGTTGGTTTGTGGTATCCCAAAGGAACAAAGTTTGAGCTAGTAGGTTACTCCGACTTGGACTATGCGGGAGGCAAGGTTGAAAGGAATAGCACCTCGGGCATATGTCAATTGTTGGGAAGATCACTTATTTCATGGTCATCAAAGAAGCAAAATAGTGTTGCATTATCAACCGCCGAAGCCGAATACATATCCTCCGGTAGTTGTTGTGCACAAGTACTTTGGATGAAGGCCACTTTGAGTGACTTTGGAATCAAGTTCAAGAAAGTGCTATTGCTATGTGACAATGAGAGTGCAATCAAGCTAACCAACAATCCAGTGCAACATGCAAGAACAAAGCACATTGATGTCCACCACCATTTCATAAGAGATCACCAACAAAAAGGGGACATTTACATTGAGAGTGTAGGCACCAAAGATCAACTTGCCGACATATTCACCAAGCCATTGGATGAGAAAAGGTTTTGCAAGCTAAGGAATAAGTTGAACATATTGGATTTCTCAAATATGTGTTGATGCACCCCCCCACTCATATGACATGCCTCTCCTTTGAGCAATCCAAGGTAAAAATTGATTGGCATGGCATACATCCTTGCTAAGGACATGTTTAGTGCATCTAGTCATATTTTCAATCTTATTAGGACCTTTTCAATGGTTCTATTTTATTAGGCCCATTCATGAAAATCAAACGAATTCAATGTTTATATGGTATCACTATTTGTCGGTGTTTCATATAAGCACCAGCAAGTAAATTTATAGTAATACGCATTAGGCTCAGATGGTGCGCTAAAGGACACAAGATTTATACTGGTTCGGGCCGAATGTCCCTACGTCCAGTTTGTTGCTGCTCGTGTTATTAGCACCGTGAACGGTCTATAGTAAGGGGTACAAACGATCAAGAGAGGGACTGGTCCCAAGTCTCTGATGGAAGGGTTGAAAGGAGGTCAAGAGCTTGTAGCAGCTTGACTATGTGTATGTGTGTATTGTCTTGTTTGGTCCAAAGTCCCTCTCTTTGATGGGAGAAGCGCATCCCCTTTTATAGATGAAGGGGCTGGCTTTACAAGGATGAGGGCTTTATCTAATCTTGTGGCTCACGTCTACCTAGCCTGGTTCTTCATTCTGATGAGTGCGAAGGAAGATAAGTGCCTACAATACTGTCGATGTCTCTGTAGAATGTTAGGTTGATTACAGAATACTGCCCTGCGTAGGGTATGGGCTGTAGTACAGTGGTTTTGACTTATTAGCCTCTCCCAGCCTTGCTCCGCATGCCTTTTGGTTCCTGTGAGTCTTCGTCGGAGGGACGAGGAGTCGGGGTCCAGAGTAACGCCGTGGTCAAGGCCTTCCAACTTGGCGGACCTGAGGGGTCGGGAAGCGGGCGCTGCTCCCTCGGGTCCATAGCGTGGTGATGGAATATCCATCGTTCGTGGAGATAGCAAATCCTTTTCTGGAGCGTAGTGGTTGTCGTATATCTTCGTCGAGTTCCGTGTCCCAGGGCTGAAGGCGGCGCCTACAACTCTACAGGGTGAAGAGCACACACCTGTACAACCTTTTGGGCTCTGCGGTGCCCAGAAGGGTCTAAAGCACCTATCCTGTCATCCCCTGGCAGTACTTTTCCTACCAGGGCGTAGGGTATGGTCCTTGGAGCCATGGTTGACCCGAACATCTTGTCTTGCCCTGTACCTATCATCTTGAGGGAACGGGGAGAAGTTGTTAGGTAAGATGAATCCAGTCTTTAGATATGGAGCAGGGTGAGGCTCGTTCCTTGCCGTCGGGCGAAACGGAGACCAATCCCTATCTCTTAGGCAAGACCGACCCTGCCCCTCCGGGGTCGGGCAAGGCGGAATCTATCCCTCACCCCTCGGGCGAGATCGAGCCTGCCCTAAAGGCGTCAGGCAAGACAGAGACTAGCCCTGAGCCCTCGGGCGAGGCAGAGCTACCTCAAAGGCATCGGGCGAGACGGAGACTAGCCCAGAGCCCTTGAGCGAGGCAGAGCCACCTCAAAGGGCGTTGGGCGAGGCGGAGACTAGCCCTAAGCCCTCGGGCGAGGCAGAGCCACCTCAAAGGGCGTTGGGCGAGGCAGAACCAAACTCTTGTTATTTGAACAAGGGATGAAACTGCGCTCTTATGCATCCAGAAGTTTTTAAAGTTCGATGGTTATTGATTCCACCTTCTGGGGTACCCTCGGGCGCTCTTTTTGTAGAAATGTGGGTGAACCAATTCTGATTTGAGCTGGTGAGCAAAGAGGTTGCAGCCGCTGGGGCATGGGTCTCCTGTAGTCCTACTAGTTGTATTCAGAATTTGTTCCCAAAATCTTAGCCCTTAGGACTTATTTATGAGAAGAATAGAAAACTTAGCGAATGTTTGCAAATATAACACAGGAAGTTTTTTGCAAGTGTAAGCATAATACATGTATTAGTCATGTCATAGATCGGGGTTTTGTTATGACAAAAACTGATAAGGAAGAGGGTATGCTTATTTTAAGGATAAAAACGATGTAGCTGCTCAATGTTCCAGGCGTTGGTGAAGACCTCGCCGTTGATGGTTTTCAACCGGTAGGCGCCTGGGTGAAGCACTTCCGTGACGACATAGGGCCCTTTCCAGGGCGGGGAGAGTTTGTGGCGGTCCTTGTTGCTCTACACAAGATGGAGGACGAGGTCTCCGACATTGAAGGCTCGACCCCACACCCGTCGGCTGTGGTACCATCGCAATGCCTGCTGGTACTTAGCCGAATGGAGGAGGGCGATGTCACGGGCTTCATCTAGCTGGTCCATGGCATCTTGGTGAGATGCTTCGAACCCCTGTTCGTCGTATGCTCTGATTCTTGGTGCTCCATAGTCGAGGTCCGTTGGGAGAACGGCCTCAGAACCGTAGACCATGAAGAAAGGTGTGTAGCTGATGGCTCAGCTAGGAGTTGTCCTTAGGCTCCAGAGCACAGCCAGGAGCTCAGCGAGCCAGCACATGCCGAACTTGTTCAATCGATTGAAAATTCTAGGTTTGAGGCCTTGAAGGAGCATGCCGTTTGCACGCTCGACCTGCCCGTTCGTCCCGGGGTGTGCGACGGCTGCCCAATCGATCAGGATGTGTTGTTGATCATAGAATCAAACGAATTTCCTACCGATGAACTGCGTGCCATTGTCTGTGATGATGGAGTTTGGTACTCCAAAGCGATGGATGATGTCGAGGAAGAACAACATAGCTTGCTCGGATTTGATCCTGGATATTGGTCGAGCTTCAATCCATTTTGTAAACTTGTCTATGGTGACAAGCAGGTGGGTGAAGCCCCCGGGCGCCTTTTTGAGTGGTCCAACCAGGTCGAGCCCCCAGACCGCGAAGGGCCACATGATGGGGATCATGTGGAGAGCCTGGGCTAGGAGGTGTGTTTGCCGAGTGTAGTACTAGCACCCTTCGTAGGTGCGTACAATTTGCTCAGCATCGGCTACTGCGGTGGGCCAGTAGAAACCTTGTCGGAATGCATTCCCAACCAAGGTTCTTGGTGCGGCATGATGACCGTAGACTCCATCGTGGATGTCGCCTAGCAGGAGTTTTCCCTGTTCGCCAGGGATACAGAGTTGCAGAATCCTGATGTGACTTCGTTTGTAGAGTTCACCCTCTACAAGAACAAAGGACTTGGCACGTCGTGCGAGTCATCGGGCTTCCGTCTTGTCTGTTGGTAGTATGTCGTGGAGGAGGTAGTCGAGGTAAAGCATTCTCTAGTCATCGAGAGGGTTGGACTCCACTGTTGGGTCCTCTTCAAGCTCCATGACCTCGGGGTCGGGTGGAGCAGTTGGTGGATCGGCCCCTGGGGTCGAACTAGATGGGCCATCGTCGGCTCGTTCCGACCCTACGTAGCGTATCGATGGTTTGTGTTGATCACTGGCAAAGATGCCTGTCGGGACTGGCTCTCGGCCAGATGCTGCTTTTGCAAGTGTGTCAGCTGCTTCGTTGAGGCGCCTTGGGATGTGATTGAGTTCGAGGCCATCGAATTTGTCCTCCAGCCGTCGGACTTCTTGACAGTATGCCTCCATCTTGGCATCGTGGCAGCATGACTCTTTCATGACCTGGTTGACGACTAGCTGAGAGTCGCCCCTGACATCAAGGTGTCGGATGCCCAGCTCGATGGCGATTCGTAGGCCGTTGACGAGCACTTCATATTCTATAGTATTGTTTGATGAGGAGAAATGGAGCCGAACCATGTACCTCATGTGGACCCCGAGGGGAGATACAAAAACAAGTCCTGCTCCGGCGCCCTTCTTCATCAGCGATTCATCGAAGTACATTGTCTAGTACTCTTGATCGATGGCTGCTGGTGGCATCTGAACCTTCGTCCACTCCACGATGAAGTCAGCCAGTACCTAAGATTTGATCGCTGTTCGGGGGGTATAAGAAATGCCCTGATCCATCAGCTTGAGTGCCCACTTTGTGGTTCTTCTCGTAGCATCATGGCTATGGACGACCTCGCCGAGGGGGAACGACTCACTACTATCACGGGGTGTGACTCGAAGTAGTGGCGTAGCTTCCTTTTGGTGATAAGGATGGTGTAGAGGAGTTTTTGAATTTGGGAGTAGCGGGTTTTGGAGTCAGATAACACCTCGCTGATGAAATATACAGGGCGTTGCACCTTGAAGGCGCCCCCTCTTCCTCTCGCTCTATTACTAAGGTGGAGCTAACCACTTGGGTGGTGGCCGATATATACAGTAGGAGGGATTCTCCGTTGCATGGAGGCACTAGGACCGGAGGTTTAGTTAAAAATCACTTAACCATGTCAAGCGCCTCCTGAGCCTCGGCTATCCACTCGAAGCGGTCAGATTTCTTCAGGAGTCGATAAAGGGGGGTCCTCATTCGCCGAGGCATGAAATGAATCGGCTAAGGGTGGCAAGGCACCCTGTGATCCGCTGAACCCCCTTTATGTTTTGGATCAGGCCCATCCTTGTGATGCCTGATATTTTCTCTGGGTTGGCTTTGATGCCATGCTCAGAGACGATGAAGCCGAGTAGCATGCCCCTAGGGACCTCGAAAACACATTTTCGGGATTGAGTTTGATGCTGTTTGCCCAGAGTTTCACAAAGGTTTGCTCAAGGTCGGCGACAAGGTGATCAACTCATTTGGATTTGACTACGATGTCATCAACATAGGCCTCAATGTTTCACCCGATGAGGTCTCCGAAGTAATTGAGCATACAGCGCTGGTACGTTGCCCTAGCATTCTTTAGACCGAACAGCATTGAAATGTAGCAAAACGATCCAAAGGGGGTGATAAAAGATGTCGCGAGCTGGTTGGACTCTTTCATCACGATTTGATGGTAGCCAGAGTATGCGTCAAGGAAGCAGAGGGTTTCACACCCTGAGGTGGAATCAACTATTTGGTCTATTCGTGGCAAAGGAAACGGATCCTTTAGACACGCTTTGTTGAGGCCGGTATAATCGACACACATTCTCCATTTCTCGCTCTTTTTTCGCACAAGAATGGGATTTGCTAACCACTCTGGGTGGTATACTTCCTTAATGAATCCTATAGCCAGCAGTTTGGCTATCTCCTCGCCGATGGCCCTATGTTTCTCCTCATCAAAGCGGCGCAGGCGTTGCTTCACCAGCTGGGAGCCCGGGAGGATCTAGAGAGTATGCTCAGTGACCTCCCTCGGGATGCCTGGCATATCTGAGGGTTTCCACGCAAAGATGTCTTTGTTGTCGTAGAGGAAGTCGATGAGCGTGCTTTCCTATTCGGAGGAGAGCGCGGTCCCAATACGGACTTTTTTGCCCTTTGAGCTGCTGGGGTCCAAGAGGACCTCCCTAGAGCCTTCTGCCGATTTGAATGACCCGGTTGATTTCTTCACGTCGAGTGCCTCTTCGACGACCTTCTCCCTGAGGGTGGCGAGCTCTTTAGAGGCGATGACTGCGGATGCGTGTCCGCAGCATTCGACTTCGCACTCGTAAGCGCGCTGGAAGGAGGTGCCGATGGTGATGACCCCACAGGGGCCCGACATCTTCAGCTTAAGGTATGTATAATTGGGGATGGCCATGAACTTCGCATAGCACGGTCATCCCAGAATGGCGTGGAAAGTCCCCGGGAACCGTACTACGTCGAAGGTGAGGATCTCAGTCCAATAATTGGACCGATCCCCGAAAGTGACGGGCAGATCGATCTGCCCTAGTGGCACGGCTTGCCTACCAGGTACGATGCCATGGAAAGGTGCTCGGATGGGATGGAGGTTCCTTCGGCCGACACCCATCTCGTCGAGCGTCTTGGCATACATGATGTTGAGGCCGCTACGTCCGTCCATCAGTACTTTCATGAGCCGCTTTGGGCCAACAATCAGATCGATGACAAGCAGGTACCTTCCTGGGTGTGGGATGGCATCCAGATGGTCAGTCCGATCGAAGGTTATGGCAGATTCCGACCACCAGAGGAAGGCCAACGTGACTGGTCCGGTTGTGTAGACCTCATGGCGGGCGACCTTCTAGCGGCGCTTGGAGTCATAGGCCATTGATCCTCCGAAGATCATGAGGGCGTCGGTCAGCGTTGGGAAGGCATCGTCCTTCTCCTCTGCGTTGTCTATAGCGGGAACATGTTCCTTCCCTTTCTCCCTTCTGTTAAGGCCCCTGGCCAAGTATTTGCGAATGAGGCCGCAATCCTTGTATAGATGCTTGGCCAGGAAGGCGTGGTTTGGGCATGGCCCCTCGAGCATTTTCTTGAAGTGGTTTGAAGTGCCCTCCATGGGCTTCCGACCACCTCTGCGGTCGACCACGGCCACAAGCAAGTTGTTGCACCGTTGCTTCTTGTTTTTCCTCTTGGCGGGACGGTTGGAGGCGCCTTCGCTAGCGTCCTCGTCCCGCCTCATCTTTCTATCGGAGCGATCAAAGATGGCTCCGACCGCCTCTTCTCTAGAGGCATGACTGGTGGCGATGTCTAGGAGTTCCTTGGTAGTCTATGGGCCCCTGTGTCCTAGCTTAAGGATTAGGGATTCGCAGGTTGTCTCAGACAGAAAAGCTCCTATCACGTCTACGTCGGTGACGTTAGGGAGCTCGTTGCACTACCGAGAGAAGCGCCAGATCTACGCGTAAAGGGTTTCATTGGCCTTCTGGTGGCAGTTCTTGAGGTCCCATGGGTTTCTAGGGCGTTTGTACATGCCCTGGAAGTTGCCCACAAAGATCTCCGTCAGATCCACCCAACTCTAGATGGCATTGGACGGTAGGTGTTCCAGCCATGCTCGCGCCGAATCGGCCAAGAACAACGGGAGATTGTGAATAATGAAATCATCATCACTCGTACCACTGGCCTGACATGCAAGCCGATAGTCTTCGAGCCAAAGCCCAGGATTTGTTTCGCTAGAATATTTAAGGATGTTGGTAGGCGGTCGATACCTTAGGGGGAACATGACATTGAGGATGTGCTGACCAAAGGCCTGAGGACCTGGCAGACCGGGGCTTGAGCTTCGGTGCTCATTGCTGTCGTAGCGTCCGCCACGTTGAGGATGGTAGCCATGGCGTGCTGCTTGTCCATCGTCATCGTGGGCGCGTCTCCGAGCGTCGATGATGCTGCGTACGTCACGGCCATGGCCAAGGCGTTGATGCACTAGGATGGCAGAGGGCAGCCTACCGCCTAGCGGCATTTGGTGGACGGACGCGTCCTTTGTGGGACGCACTGAGGGCGTGCGCTAGCTGGTGTCGGGTTCACATCATCGGGACAACGAACTTTCCGTCTGCTACGCCGCTGCACGCTCGAGCAATGTGCGAATTTCTCGGCGGGCGCGGTGATCCTCGGATGTTGCAGCCTCCAGAAGGCCATGCAGCAAGGCGATTGCTGCGGCGATATTCTGGCTGGCTCGGGCAAAGTGAGAAAGGGTCCCGTCGTCAGTGAGGATCCTTTGGTGTATGGTGCGGGCCGTGGTGCGCGCACGCCCTGTCTTTGCGGCGTTCAATCTCGCGATTGATGTCCACGTACTCCTGGTGTGCCCTTGCCCGGCCTCATCGATCTCTTACTGATGGGCCCTCAGCTGCTCCATCCTTAGGCGAGATGGGGCTATTGTCTCTTCCCCGGATCTACCATCAGGGTTGTTCGTAGGGGTGACCTCTTCCTCAGAGACACTTTCGATGTGACCCTTAGGGGTCTGCGTCATGAAGCATTCCCAGGAAGGGTGGTGGCTCCCCCTACTAGAATCCGAGCTGGAGAACGATCCTAGTTCCTCGTTTAGGAGCCCATCAAGGGTCTCCGTATCATGCTCAATCGCCCCCACGAACTCGATGTCCATGGGTGATTGAACCACACGTAGTCCCAGAAGGTGGCCAGCGGTCGCCGTAGCATTGCGGAGACCAAACAGAAGTGCTGTCAGGGTGCTCTGTACGGGACCTTCCGGACATAGGGTGACGTTGTGCGAGGCCTCCCTTGATGACCAGGGTCCCAGGGAGTTGCCCGGTGGGCCCTCAAGCCTAAGACAGCTGAGGTCGATGGAAGGGAGAGACGGGGCGGCTGTGTGAGTCAGCGCCAGCTCTCCTCCTAGTGTGATGATGAAATCTAGGTCGCCGAAACGCACATGTGCGCCTAGGGCCTAGATGATTGCGTGGGTGGCCATCCGAGGCCTGATTTGGAACGCGCAAGCACCCCTACCTGGCGCGCCAACTGTTGGTGTTTCGTACAAGCACCGGCAAGTAAATTTATAGTAATGCGCGTTAGGCTCGGATGGTGCGCTAAAGGACACAAGATTTATACTAGTTCAGGCCAAATGTCCCTATGTCCAGTTTGTTACTGCTCGTATTATTAGCACCGTGAACGGTCTACAGTAAGGGGTACAAACGATTGAGAGAGGGACTGGTCCCAAGTCTCTGATGGAAGGGTTGAAAGGAGGTCAAGAGCTTCATAGCAGCTTGACTGTGTGTATGTGTGTGTTGTCTTGTTCGGTCCAAAGTCCCTCTCTTTGATGGGAGAAGTGCATCCCCTTTTATAGATGAAGGGGCTGGCTTTACAAGGATGAGGGCTTTACCTAATCTTGTGGCTCATGTCTACCTGGCCTGGTTCTTCATTCTGATGAGTGCAAAGGAAGATAAGTGCCTACAATACTATCAATGTCTCTGTAGAATGTCAGGTTGATTACAGAATGCTGCCCTACGCAGGGTATGGGCTGTAGTATAGTGGTTTTGACTTATTAGCCTCTCCCAGCCTTGCTCCGCACGTCTTCTGGTTCCTATGAGTCTTCATCAGAGGGACAAGGGGTCAGGGTCCGGAGTAACGCCGTGGTCAAGGCCTTCTGACTTGGCGGACCTGAGGGGTCAAGAAGCGGGCGCCGCTCCCTTGGGTCCATAGCATGGTGACAGAATATTCGTCATTCATGGAGATAGCAAATCCTTTTCTAGAGCGTAGCGGTTGTCGTATATCTTCGTCAGGTTCCGTGTCCTAGGGCTGAAGGCGGCGCCTACAACTCTATAGGGCGAGGAGCACACATGTGTACAACCTTTCGGGCTCTGCAGCGCCCGGAAGGGTCTAAAGCACTTGTCCTGTCATCCCCTGGCAGTACTTTTCCTACCAGGGCACAGGGTATGGTCCTTGAAGCCATGGTTGACCTGAACGTCTTGTCTTGCCCTGTACCTATCATCTTGAGGGAATGGGGAGAAGTTGTCAGGTAAGAAGAATCCCATCTTTAGATATGGAGCAGGGTGAGGCTTGTTCCTTGCCGTCGAGCGAAATGGAGACCAATCCCTATCTCTTGGGCGAGACTGACCCTGCCCCTCCGGGGTCGGGCAAGGCAGAATCTATCCCTCAGCCCTCGGGCGAGACCGAGCCCGCCCTAAAGGCATCGGGCAAGATGGAGACTAGCCCTAAGCCCTCGGGCGAGGCAGAGCCACCTCAAAGGCATCGGGCAAGACGAAGACTAGCCCTGAGCCCTTGAGCAAGGCAGAGCCACCTCAAAGGGCGTCGGGCGAGGTGGAGACTAGCCCTGAGCCCTCGGGCGAGGCAGAGCCACCTCAAAGGGCATCGGGCGAGGTGGAACCAAACTCTTGTTATTCGAACAAGGGATGAAATGGCGCTCTTATGTGTCCAGAAGTTTTTAACATTCGGTGGTTATTGGTTCCACCTTTTAGGGTACCCCGGTATTAGGTCCCCGACACTATTGCTTCTATACTTGACTTGATCTAGTGATAGCATAGACATGTTTATGGGCTTGTAAACCTAGTGTTTAATCTAGAATATGAGCTATAAGTGTTTAACTCAACATGGTACAAGATAACCCTTATTTTGAGGTGTGAAGAAGCTTGTCCTTGGATCAAACCGAGTTAAATATCTTTGGTAAATGATCTAGACTAGACCAAATTTGGAAAAATGATCCTCACCCCATTGATTGACATTGATAATCTCGACCCTACAAGTAATATTATCTATATTTAGAACCTTTGTGGTCATTGATGACAAAGGGAGAGAGAAACAAAGATATTAGTACATGGGGAGAAAAATGAAGATATTAGTGTACTAAGATAGTGAAAAGACAACAAAGGGGGAGAACTTGACATTGGGGGAGAGATATGACAAAGGAAAGGAATCAATTAAAAATTCTTGAGCACACAAGTAGGGGGAGCAAGCTCATGAACTTGTATGGTGCATTTGTATGTGCATTTCATATGTTTGCTTGCATGGCACAAGTATTAAATTTACACATCCATGCTTGTGTGATGAATGTTAGTTGTAAGATTGAATGATGAAATGACATCACTAGATAATTTTCATGTTTTCAAGTAAGCCTTTACAAGTGGTATCTTTCAAAAGTATGTTTCCAAATGGTATTGAGCTAACCATGGTGCTAAGGATAGTATATTGGTGCACTCCGATTGGTATCACGCTTCAAAGGTCCATCTTTTATACCTTAGCATCATGTGGTAGACATTGACTCCTATATTTCCTAACTAATCATATGTGCAAGCTTCAATCCAAACTCTTAGCACATATGTAGGGGGAGCAATTGCTACCATTTAGGGTTCATGAAACTTGTCCATATCCTTTTACACATGGTAATATGCTTGGGCAAGCAACATAGATTCAATTGAATTTTAATTCATATCTTTGTGTAAGGGTTGCCATCAATCACTAAAAAGGGGGAGATTGAAAGCTCTAGTTTGGTTTTGGCGAATTGATGAAACCCTAAGTGCTAACCTAGTTTATCAAGTGATCATAAGATAGGTAGCACACTTTAAGTGGAGAAGCTAATGAAGATCATAACATGACAATGGTGATGGCATGGCAATGATCAAAGGCTTAAACTTAAAAAGAAGAAAGAGAAAAACAAAAAGCTCAAGGCAAAGGTATAATTTGTAGGAGCTATTTTGTTTTGGTGATCAAGACACTTAGAGAGTGTGATCACATTTAGGTTTGATAGCCGTACTATTAAGAGGGGTGAAACTCGTATCGGAATGCGGTTATCAAAGTGCCACTAGATGCTCTAACTCATTGCATATGTATTTAGGATCTAGTGGAGTGCTAACACCCTTGAAAATGTTTGTGAAAATATGCTAACACATGTGCACAAGGTGATACACTTGGTGGTTAGCACACTTGAGCAAGGGTGAAGAAGACAGAAGTGATGCCAGCGTCGGTCAAGTGATCGGACGCTGGATCCAAAAGCACCGGACGCTGACTACCTGTGTCCGGTCGTGCTGACTGGTGGTACAGTGGCTAGGGTTTACCACGGACGTTGGGCTATGTTCGGTCAAGGTGGACCGGACGCGTTCGGTCAAGGAAAACTAGTTTTTGACCCTTACTGTACTCGACCGGACGCTGAGGCTCCAGCGCCCGGTCAGTTTTGCTGGGGCGTCCGGTCAGGTTCGTAGCCGTTGAAATCTGACAAACATCGTTTGAAGCTGGTGACGCGTGGCATCCATCAGTGGACCGGACGCTGAGGCCAAGGTCCAGTCAGTTGGACCGTAGCGTCCGGTCAGAGCGTAGTGTGCCCAGTGAAGGGGTACAACGGCTCTATTTCGTGGGGGCTTCTATTTAAGCCCTATGGCCGGCTGTGGCTCATATCTTTGGCCATTTTCATTGACATAGCAACCTTGTGAGCCTAGCCAAAGTCCTCCCACTCATCTCCATCATTGATTCATCATCATAGTGAGATTGGGAGTGATCCAAGTGCATTGCTTGAGTGTTTGCATCTAGAGGCACTTGGTGTTCGTGTTCCGCTGCGGATTTCGCTTGTTACTCTTGGTGGTTGCCGCCACCTAGACGGCTTAGAGCAGCCAAGATCGTCGAGCAGAGGTGGTGATTGTCTCCGGCTCCGATCACGGTGATTGTGAGGGGTTCTTGACCTTTCCCCGATGGAGCACCAAAAGGTACTCTAGTGAGTTGCTCATGGCTTGTGTGATCCTCATCTTGTGTTGGTTGTGCGGCACCCTATTGAGGGTTTGGCGTGTGAAGCCAATTAGCGCGTGAACCTCCAAGTGAGTGGATCGCCACAACAAGGAGTAGCTTGTCGGCAAGCAAGTGAACCTCGGTAAAAATCATTGTGTTCATCCTTTGATTCTGAGGTGATTGGTCTTTATTGTTATTCATCCTTGTGATTGATTGGTTCACTCCTCGACACGGTGGTATAACTATCTTGAGTACTCTTTTTACTTTACCGCAAACTAGTTGACAAGCTCTTTAGTGTAGCTAGTTGTGAGAGCTTGCTTGGTTGGTTGGTGTGGCTCTTTAGTTAGCCTTTGAGAGCACACTAACATAGGGTAGTGTCATAGCTTTTGTGTGAATATACACTATCTAAACTAGAATTGTGGTAGGTGGCTTGCATTTTGAGTAGGCTAGCGCAACACTTGCTTCACCTCATAATTGTCTAACCATTTTGTTAAGTGTTGTTGTAGAAATTTTTATTAGGCTATTCACCCCCCTCTAGCCACTAGGACCTTTCAGCACCACCATAGTACCCCGTAGCTCGGCCACCAGCGCATGGGTCTACTGGTCCTAAGACAGCGATGCGCGACACGTGCGGGCGTAGTCGAAGTCCTTCGCGGCAGCTTCCACCATGGCCATGCCTACTCCATGGAGAGGTCACCATGGATAGCTGAAAGGGCCTAATGGCTAGAGGGGGGGGTTGAATAGACTATTAAAAATTTCTACAACAACACTAAGACAAGTAATTAGGCAATAAAATAGCGAAGCGAATTTTGCGCTAGCACTATACTTGGGGCTGCAAGCCACCTACCCAATTCTATTTTCTATGATCTCTAGTATATCACAACAAGGCTATGTCACTAATGTACACCTATGTGATCAACCTAGCAAGAGTGATACAATTAAGTGCTACACTATCTAGTCTTAACTACCACAAGCTCTATACAAATAAATGTACAATGAAATGCAAGAGAGTGGTAGAGAGGTATACCGCCGTGGCAAGTGATCAATCAATGAATACCAATGAATACAAATGAGATAATCAAGACACAATGATTTTTCCTCTGAGATTTACTTGCTTGCCGGCAAGCTAATCCCCGTTGTGGCGATTCACTCATTTGAAGGTTCACGCGCTATAGGTCCATCAACTTTTTGTGCTATGTCATTTAGGTCCATTAACTCTAAAAGTGTAAGTTTGAGTACATGAACTTTTTAAGCTGTGCCATTTAGGTCCAAATCTGTCCATTTGGGGATTAGATCCTATGTGGCAATGCATGACAGCAGCCACCATATCCATAGGTCATGTGAGCAGCACGTGAGGGCCCTTTGCTAATCGTTTTTTTGCCGATAGCCCCCTATGCTTTCCATTCCCTCACTCTTCACCCCTTCCTCTCCCTTCCCTTCGAAGCCATCATCTTTAGACGACGCCAGGGCGCTAGGTGGGACGACGGAGGTGGCGGGTGGTACCAACAATGATGTAGCCGGTGGAGGCGGTGAAGATTATGCGGGGTGGTGGTGCCGAGCGCTGATTGCCACGTAGATCGCGTCCGGTCAGTGCGATGGTGGCCTCTTTGCAACCACTGGGGGCACGGGCGCCATAGTATGGTGAGTTCTTCTATGTCATGAACTCTGAAATCGGTTGGTTTAGGAGGTATTTCTTGCATCGATTAGATCGCTTGTTGTAGAAAATATCTTCTTTTGTCGGCTAGGGTTTCATGTATTGGTCATTTATGCTGTAGATTTTGGGGTTTTCTTCTATAGGCACTGATGATGAAGAATTCTCAGTGGAAATGCATCACGGGGGGTGCTTTGTTTCTCAAGGGTTAAACAAAGCCTATCCAGGTGGAAGAGTTAGTTGGTTTGACCACGTAGAAGTTGCTAAATGGTCTCCTCTTTTCATAGAGCAACTTGTTTTTAAGTTACATTACCCAAAGAATCCAAACATGAAGGTGTTCTGGCTGCTACCTAGGAAGAATCTTTCCAATGGGTTGAGATTAATTTGGTCTAACACAGACAGAATGGTAATGTCCTCATTAGTTCACAAATTTAAGAATTTTGTGCTGTATTTGGACCATGATGACAACCTTTCTGATTTACAATGGGATGACAATGTTGCAAACCCATTGAACTCACCTCCCAAGGTTTTTAGTCCTATAAAGACTATGCATATGGACAATGCAGATAGTGGGAGGGTTCATAATAACAGTGGAGAGGACCCTAATTTTGGTGATGGCAGAGATGATGACAGCGCTGGTGATAACAGTGAAGAGGACCCTGATTTTGTTGATTCTGACTACGAACTGGATGCAGATGATGATGACCTTTTTCAGTATGCAGATGATGAAGAAGGAAGTTGTAACAACCCAAAAATCCATACACCAAAAATACCAACTATAAAAATTTTTCTCAAAACTCCCATGTGATGATGAGTGTCATGTATAGTAACCCAACCTAAGAGATGCATTAGGTCTAACCCCGACCCAAGTTAACACATAAGCATGGCATGTCATTAGTTAATTCTAACAAATAAAGTATTGCATACATTGTTAATTCAAAATGTGATTCGGATTTCCATTTGAGTGATGATATGCCTAACAACTCCAATAAAATAATAAACCATAAAAATAATTAAAACTCAAACCAAGGAATAAAGGTTTGAAGAGAAAAACAAATTCTATTTTTGTATAACAAAAACCACACCTATTTTTGTTATACAAAATAGCTAAATAAATTACTAATATTTATATAAGTATGTTGTGGGCCTCATACCAAAACTCCAATGAATATGGTGCACCAATTTGGAATCCAATTTAAAAATCAAAATTGAATTCAAATAAAGAAGAAGGAAAGAAAAACAGAAAAGAAAAGAAAAGAAGAGAAGGCCTCGCAGCCCAGGTCTGCTCGGCTTCACGGCCCAACCAGCCTAGACAACCGACTGGCCCAGCCCTTCACCTCTCCCCTCTACTAGCCCACGCGCGCGAAGTAGCAGGCCGGCCCTAACTTGCACGGCCAGCCCAGCTTGCGGCCCAGCACGTCGCCCACGCCCGTGCGCCCTGCTGCATCGCTCGCTGCCACTGCCCGTTGGACCCCACCCGTCAGCCTTTCTCCTGTTCATCTTCTCCACGCCACGCCCCGACCGAGCCCCAACAACGGAGGCAGGGGTGGGCTAGGGGGTCATGCCTAGGGCATGGCCATGTCCCCTTGGCGCCACACCCATGCAACCATGCTTGGCCATAGGATGAGATGCACACACCTCCGATCCTCCTCAATCTCCAGCCACCGAACGCCAAGCTCCGTGGCCAAGCTCAGCTATAAGAGCCCCGGTCCCGGTTGCCCTAGTGCATTCCCATGCCCACCGCCACCTTGCAGCCACCCCCCGTGCACCTAAGCCAAGAGAGAGAGCCAAGAGAGGAAGAAGGAAGGGAGAGGGAGAAAGAAGAAGGAGGCGCCAATGAAGCACCTTCGAAGTTGCCAGAGCAAGGAGCCGACGCCACGATGCTGCACAGCACTGTGCTGCCTCTAGAGCTACATGGCCGCAACTCGTCACGGTGTCGCCATCATCTCTTCCACAGCACCTACGGTGAGCCCCGATTCTTCCCTTGCTTGCCACCGGACCCTGCTACTCCGACCGTGGCGCTCCATACCATGAGCACATAGGCCAAGGCCATCTCTGGTCTCTAGGCACACAAGCACAGCACACTCACGCGCACATCGCGACCACCTCCGAGCCCTTGGACGCTGTAAACCCCTCCAAGCCCCACGGACATAGGAGCAGAGCATTCGCTCACCGCGCTTGTAACGCTGCCGCCATGGCATGGCCACCACTGACGCACCCGGCTACCATGCTGGACTAAGACGCAACTGTAGAGGATCATCGTGACGCCCGAAGGCTAGCTACGTGGACCGAGTCATCGATAGCCGGCCATAGCACCCTGGCCACGAGCACCGGACCCCCAGCCAGAGCTCCGCCGTGCACCGCCACCATGGCCAGCCAACAGGAGCCGTCTAGCCACCTCGCTAGCGTCACCAGGGCACCCGCCATGGTAAGGCCAAGCCGTTGCCCACTTTAGTTGAACGCCGCGCCACTAGAAGGGGCTCATCGACGGGCACCGCCACGCCAAGCCATCGTTCACCGTGGCTAGCGCCTTGGGAAGCCCCGGCTACCACCTAGACCCCACCATCATAGTCGCCGAGACCTGGCAGTGTTTTTCCCCATGTCAATTGGGCACTAACGCCGCTGCGAAAGCTTGCCGGTGAGCACGTCGCCAGCGGGAACACGCCGGCAAGGAAGCAGGGGAAATTTCCCCTCGCTGGCCACACACGCATGAACCTGGTGCACGTGGACCACAGAGAGAAGAAAGGAAGGGTGGACGCGGTTCACTGGAAGAAGACGCGGTCCATGGACTAGCGCGTCTTGGTCCACCATGAGCCACACTCACGCCCACAGCCTAAAAGCGAAGCCTAGTAGGAGCCCATGGTAGTGATGTGGCAGCGCCATAGCATGCCACGTGGCGGGCCAAGCCCGGCCCAGATCCAGCCCTGTCCAGGCCCAGTTTGAACCTAGCCCATATTGACCGTTGACCTAGCCCCACATGTCAGTGGCACAGACACTCTGGACCCACATGTCAGATGCTGGCATCACGCGGGACCCACATGTCAGTAGCAACTCAGCCGAGGTGACGTCATGCTGACGTCACGGTGATGTCAGCTACTAACGTCAGCAGCCCTGGCCCCACACGTTAGTGACCTGACCCATTAGTTGTTGACTCGCTGATGACTCACCATTGACTTGATGTTGACTTTGGCCGGACCCACCTGTCAGTGACCCGAAAGCCCTGGTCCCACCTACCGAACTGATGACGCTGATGACGTCATGCTGACGTCATGATGACGTCAGGTAGACCCCACCTATCAGCTCGGAACCGAGACGCTGATGTCATGCTGATGTCAGCATTCTACGTGGACCAATTACAGCGTGACACGTGTCAGCCCAGAATTAATTCAGCCTTTTCCATTTCCATAAATGAATTAAACTTCAGAAATTCATAACTAATTCATACGACCTCAGAAAAAATACGAAACTAGGACCAAAATTCATCTAAAATCGAGCTCTACGTAATGAACCCATGTTTGAGTGCATTTGGCTCTTTTGAATTTTCATTGCTTCTTTGTGCTACTCTATAGACGTCGCTAATGCGACTATAATGCAATCGTTTGTAGACTTGGAGGAGAACCAGATAGACAAGGATCGTGAGTACCATGAGGAGAATGAAGACGACTACACTGAAGGTGCCACATCCCACCCAATCTCGTAGCACCTATTACGCATGGCTAATATAGAACTGCTATTGCTCTACTTTATTGTTGTATTCACACTATGATAGGACTTGCATAGTAGTATGCTTACTTGATGGCCTTTATCTTGACGCAACCTTACCCCTGCTCACCCCACTATTAGGCTAGTCACATGCTCACTACTATATCTTATTGCTTATTACTTCTACTACGCTTGCACTACATTGATGCGTGGTGGAAATCTGGTGTTATCTGGACTATGGGGAGAGTGCTGCGTGTGTGACTTGGGTGCATGGAGGGTGAGGGTAGTGTCGACCAAGTTGAAGTATACGACGAGCTTGGGGCAAGTCTTGCCATAGGGTGCTACCTAGGCACCCCTAGAAATGGATACCTGTGGTGGGTAAATGGTATATGAGGTGGTCCTAGGTGTGAACCTATGATGGGAGGAGCCCAGGATGGAGGTGCTGTGGTGGCACGATAAATGGAAACCCTGATGAAGACATTCTGGCTTGGTCACCCCTAAGGACTTACTAGTACTTAGATTCATCGGGAAGCCTTACGTACCACTCGCCCTATATGGTGCGGGACGGCCGGACTACTTGGTAGGATATTGCCACTACTTCTAGGTTGATAGCAGATAGTGTAAGGAGGTACGGGGCGCAGAGGATTTCCCCCACACCCTTTTGAGACTTCATGGAGACCTTGTGGACCCAGCTCATAACTCACAGTTTCAGCCACCCCAGACTAGACTTGGGGTGTACCAAGGCTGAATGGTAGAGTGGCATTATCCTAGGCTAGCAAGTGGCCGGAATCAGCCCAGTTGACGATGGTCAACGAGGAAGGTGGATCTTGTGGTTATGTAAAACCTCTGCAGAGTGTATGGTTGATCGATCGATACATGTGCTGACTTGTCGGCTATGGACCTTTCCTGGGTTTTGCTTAAACTAGATAGAGAGATGAGTCCTTCTCTTCTTCCCCCGTGAGAGAGTGTCGGTCGTAGCTAGGGGCTATGGGCCTTGAGATAGTACCGAGAGGGAGTTGGCCTGTCGACTGAGCGATGGTATGGTTATGGTATGGTGATGATGTGGAGATGGTGGTATATCAATCCTAGGATCGAAACCTGGCTCTAGGAAGGGAATGGGGTGGAATGTGTATGGGAATAGTGTTAAAACTTGACCAACTATTATATACTTGATATGCTACTGCATAGGAAACCCCAGCCTTATAGGTTCCTTTGATTATATCCAACTTGCATCCAATTTCCATAAAGCAAATGCTCATAGGGTTGGGAGTGGCCAGTACAAATCGTACTGATAAATTTTGGCACACAGGTTCTACTGAGGAGGATAGCTCCGAGGAGTTTGACGGATGAGGGGTTCATGCCTACGCTCGAGTTTTAGCGATCTTATCTTCAAGATGTTCTGAATGAATGCTACTTTTGATTCCACCAATGCGGTGATGTAATAATTTATGTACTTCCGCACTACTTGTACTCTGATATTATCATTATATGGATGTGATATTCGACTAGAATTTAGGTAATATGATCTACAATGGTCTTATTACACTTCGACGCTGTGGTTTTCCCTTCGTGGAAATCGGGGTCGTTTCAGTTGGTATCAGAGCCATACTTGACCATAGGACGAAACCCTTAGAAATGGATGATAGAATAGGATGTGAACAACCCTTCTTTCGGTTATATACCGACCCTGCATTTACTTTTATGCAAGGCTTATCTATTATTGACCTGCTAACACCTGTTCCTTAAAACATGCAAATGGCAACGAACATCGACTGGCTACCTCTAGGACCGCTACCTCTGGACCACACCAAGCTTACCTTCGACCTACGTGAGCTCGGGGTTTTGCATAGACCCTCTGCCGAGTTCTCGTCATGTTAGGAGTCCCCGACGAGCTTGTCAAGGTCACCTGCACTGGGAAGCCAGCTCAAGAAGGAGGAATCGAAGGACCGATTATCACCTCAGTTGAGTTCCCAGCTAGCACTACCTTGCTTTCTGTCCCAACTTTCACTGAATTGACTATAGAGGACACAGTCGAGGAGGGACTACGAGCTATCTCACACAAGGCACTTCGCAGAGTGATGAGGGACCACTATGAGCATCTGAAGATGATAGAGTTCCGTCTACTTCCCCAGGCCCTTGACCTCAGCCTTACCCCCAGTGAGCAGAGTTTCGCAGCAGGTAGAGTTATCCTTGCCGAGGAGGATAGATGCCTTCGTGTCTTAGCTATTCACCTACTAGAGCAGGATAGGTACGTGACCCAGCTGGAGTAGAGGAGACATCAGGACTAGGCCCTTCAGTGGGAGCACCAGGAGCGAGACTCGTAGGGAGCTTAGGATCGGGCTAGTCTACTAGAGACAGTTGCTAAGCTACAGGACGAGCTCAACCATCGTGAAGAAGCCCACAGAGCCGAGGTCGCTGACTTACAGGACAAAGCAGCCGACCTAGGCAACAGGAACTGCTACCTCGATAGTAAGGTATTGGAGTTGTAGAGAGAGTTGGACGACAAGAAGGCTGAGTTTAACCATAGAGGAGACAGAGAGAGATCCAAGGGGATTGATATGCTGAAGATCTAATCCCAGAACAAGACCATGACTCGAGAGCTATAGGAGTTCAGAAAGAAGGCCATTCGCAACTAGGGTCACCTGATCGAGGCACTTAGGCAGACCGAGTACCTACAGGACAAGTGTGAGAGGACATGGTAGGCTTGGCAGAAGTCTAACAGGAAGCGCCTCAGGGAGATGAAGGGTATGTGGGATCAGCTACCCAAGGAGATTCGCAGCAAGACAAAGCCTAGGATAGAGGAGTTTGAGTTAGCCCCGACACGCCTCAACCTAGACGCCTGCCCTACCCTACCTGGAGCCAAGCCTACTGAGGAGCTCACCGAGGCCCTGAAGTACGTGTCCTGACTTCACAAGTCTGACGAGGAGATCGAGATCGAGAACAGTCATATCCCAACTGCGGTGTACGAGTTAGAGTAGGATGACCCTGCGTGGTCATGAGTCATGTCAATAGCTTTCGTAAGTTGTACCCCATGATGTACCCCTTATGAGATGTATTATGAGACATTATGCGTAGTACGATTCTCGCATGTCTTCAAGTGTAGCTACTGGGGATGATGCTATGTAATAAAACCCATGTAATGAATGTTTTAGATCTTATTGTATCTTATGAATCTTATTGCTTCTTTGTAATGAGTGTTGGATAGTATAAATGTTTTTCTTTAAATCGTCAAAATCATGTAATCATATTGAATTATAAGCACTTATGGCACAAGCACTAAATTCTCTATGATCTGTGTTGCAGATCCCGAACCGCCGATCTAATCGCCTAATGAACCGTGGACGTGCGCCCACCCCTAAACTAGTTGAACCAAATGGGGGGCATGGTGGCAACAACTATGGCCATGGCCGTGGCCATGGACGTGGAGGGATACCCTTCCACCTAGAGAATACTCCGCCACCTGAGGAGAACATTCCACCACCACCACCGAACCTAGCAGAAGTGATGACACAATAGACCCAGCTTCTTGTAGCTCTTATTGAAGGAGCAAACCGTTGCCAGAGAGGTCAATAGAATGACTTCCAAAGGAAGTTGGAAGGATTCCTAAAGCTAAGGCCACCAACCTATGATGGCACCGACCCTGACCCGCTTGTAGCCGATGACTAGCTCAAGGAGATGGAGAAGAAGCTTGACCTCACTACCTTCACCGATGATGAGTGTGTTGGAGCAGCCGCACACCAACTGATAGGTGCAACACGCGCCTAGTGGGATAGTTTTAGTGATTCCCATGAGAACCCTGCCAACATCTCGTGGGATGAGTTCACCGAAGCATTCACTGAGTATCACATTCCCAAGGGTGTCATGGAGGCCAAAGCTGAGGAGTTCCACAACATCAAGATGGGAAAGGATAGGGTGACTAAGTACACTACTCATTTCACCAACCTTCTACGCTATGCACCTTCTTATGTTGTGAACTCTGAGAAGGAGAAGTTGTACTATTACCACAAGGGACTTAACCCGCACATCAAGCTAAAGTTTGGCGATATTGAGAGTAACACGTTGCGTGCTCTGGTGGATCGCTGCATCCAGATTGAGAAGGACCACACTGAAGCTAGAGAAGAGTATAGGGAGAGGAAGCATAAGCCTGAGGAGTCTCTCTGTGGTCATGATCGCAAGAGGTTCCATAGAGATGCACCATCTAGGGAACGCTCTCGCCATAATAGGGATGACAACCCTAGATCAAGTAGGGGTAGTGGAGGCTACACCACCAAATACTCCCGCCCTACTCAGGATCATTACACCCAGGACCGTTATGCTCAGGACCGCAACACTCAGGACCATTTCAACCGTCCCTGCTCTGTGAATGAACACCCAGCTCAGAACCGCTCCGCACCAAGCACTGGAAACTAGAAGGCACCCGCACCAACCTCTATAGGTAGTACGCCTTTCACCTGCTTTGCTTGTGGCCAACTAGGTCACAAAGCCGCTGATTGCCCACAGAACTCAGCTGCTCAGAAGTCTCAGTTCAAGGAATCTGCTACTCGTGGACGTCTCAACCATATAGACACCGAGGAAGCACAGGCTGCCCCTGATGTTGTGTACGGTATGTTTTTAGTTAATGGCAATACTACATCAGTTCTATTTGACTCAGGAGCAACTTATTCTTACATATCATCCAAGTTTGCATGAGAACATGACCTGTCTGTAAACCCACGTGAAAAGCCTATCATTACCAGTTCCCCTTTAGGAGACCTAAAATGCACCCACATCTGTAAGGGAGTGAGTCTTAACATTGAGGGTCTTATCTTTAAAGCTGACCTAACCCTATTACCTTCCACAAACCTAGATGTCATCTTAGGTATGGATTGGTTAACCATTCACCGAGGTATCATATCATGTTCACCTAGATATGTCCAAGCGACCCACCCATTAGGCCAAGTCATTAGATGCGAACCCCAGTTCAGAAAGTCCACCTCTATCCTATGTGCACTTAAAGCAAGTTCAGAATCACAAAAAGAGGAGAAGATAGTTCAAGATGTGCCTGTGGTCAGAGACTACCCCAATGTATTCCCTGAAGAATTACCGGGTATGCCACCAGACCATGATGTAGAGTTCATCATTGATCTTTTGCCAGGAACAGGGCCTATTGCTAAAAGACCCTATCGCATGTCAGTTGATGAACTGGCCGAGCTCAAGAAATAGCTTGATGAGCTCATCTCGAAGGGATATATCAGACCCAATGCTTCACCCTGGGGATCCCCTGTTCTATTTGTTAAGAAGAAGGATGGCTCGATGAGAATGTGCATTGATTACTGGAACTTGAACGTAGTCACCATCAAGAACATGTACCCCCTACCAAGGATCGATGATCTACTTGATTAGCTCAGAGGTGCTAAGTATTTCTCCAAGATTGATCTCAGATCCGGCTATCATCAGATGAAGATTCGAGAGAGTGACATCTCGAAAATAGCTTTTGTGACTAGGTATGGACAGTTCGAGTTCATCGTGGTATCCTTTGGACTCACGAATGCTCCCGCCTACTTTATGAACATGATGAATAAGGTTTTCATGGATGAACTGGATAAGTTTGTGGTAGTATTCATTGATGACATCTTCATCTATTCATCCACCGCTGAAGAACACGAACATCATCTGAGAACGGTGCTTGAGAAACTAGCCCAACATCAGCTCTACGCAAAGTTCAACAAATGCGAATTTTGGCTACAGGAAGTTGCATTCTTAGGCCATGTATTATCAGCTGAAGGTGTCACAGTTCACCCGGCCAAGATTGAAGCTGTGAAAGAGTGGGATCAACCCCGTAATGTGATAGAAGTCAGAAGCTTCTTGGGATTGGCTGGATATTATCGCCGATTCATTGAGAACTTCTCCAAGATAGCCCGTCCAATGACCAACCTTCTAAAAAAGACTAAAGAGTTTGAATGGACGCTCGTGTGCGAACAAAGCTTCCAGGAATTGAAACAGCAGCTTACCACAACTCCTGTGCTAGCATTGCCTGATATCAGTAAAGATTTTGTAGTCTATTGTGATGCATCCCGTCAAGGACTTGGTTGTGTACTGATGCAAGATGGAAGAGTGATAGCATATGCTTCTCGACAGTTGAAAGAACATGAGAACCGTTATCCTACTCATGATCTTGAGTTAGCAGCAGTTGTGCACGCCTTGAAGATCTAGAGACACTACTTGATAGGCAACAAGTGTGATATCTATACGGATCACAAGAGCTTGAAGTACTTTTTCACTCAGGAAGATCTAAATATGAGGCAACGCCGATGGCTAGAATTGATCAAGGACTATGACCTAGAAATTCACTATCATCCGAGAAAAGCTAATGTAGTCGCAGATGCTCTCAGTCGCAAGAGTTACTATCACACCTTAATCACTGAATCCATACCATTTGAGCTCAAGGAAGAGATTGATGATTTTCAACTAGAGATCCTACCGCATGGCTTGTTGAATGAGCTTCGTATATGGTATGATCTCACAGATCGTATCCGTCAAGCTTAGAAGAGTTGTGAAGAGATCAAATATCTCCATGGTCTGATGAAACTAGGCTACAAGACTAACCACCAAGAGGATGAATAAGGAACCATCTGGTTCAAGAATAGAATCTATGCTCCATCTGACCTAGTACTACGAGAGGAAATTCTATCAAAAGCTCATGATTCCAAGTACTGTATTCACCCTAGAGGTTTGAAGATGTATCAAGACTTGAGAAAACACTTCTGGTGGAAAGGCATGAAGACAAACATTGCAGGACATGTGGCACATTGTCACACCTGCAACAGAGTCAAGGCTGAACATCAAAGGCCTACAGGATTGCTAAAGCCTCTTGACGTTCCCGAGTGGAAGTAGGAGAGCATATCCATAGATTTCATAGTTGGATTGCTCTGTTCGCAGAAAGGCAATGATTCCATCTGGGTGATTGTTGATCGCATGACCAAGATTGCTCACTTTGTACCAGTTAAGACAAAGACCAATGCCAAAAAAATTAGCAAATCTATATGTTGAGCATATTCTTAGACTGTATGGAGCCCCCACTAGTATTGTATCTGACCATGGTCCTCAGTTTGTGTCCTGATTCTAGAAAGCTATGCACAAGTCCATTGGAACCAAACTTGATTTCAGTACAGCTTACCACCCACAGACAGATGGACAGACAGAATGAGTAAATTAGATCTTAGAAGACATGCTTCGTGCTAGTGTACTGAATTATGGCTCTGATTGGGAGAAATGCCTACCCTATGTAGAGTTCTCTTACAATAACAGCTACCAAGCCAGTATCAAGATGTCGCCATTTGAAGCTCAGTATGGCAGACCTTGTAAGACACCTTTGATGTGGTCCCAACCAGGAGAAAGATCGTTCTTTGACTCCACCAAGATTCAAGATGCCGAAGAAGGAGTTGCTCAAGTGAAGGAGAACTTGAGAATTGCTTAAAGTCGATACAAGAGCTATGCTGACAAAAGGAGAAGAGAACTTGAGTTCAATGTGGGAGACTTCGTCTATCTCAAGGTATCCCTGCTACGTGGAACTGTCAGATTCCATGTGAAAGAAAAGCTTGCCCCTAGATTTGTTGGCCCATACAAGATTTGCAAGAGGATCAAAAAGCTCACCTACAAACTTGAGCTACCCGAGGAATTGATGGGTGTACACCCCGTATTCCATGTCTCACAGCTACGCAAGTGCTTGAGAATGCCTGATGAAGTGGTTCCAACTGATACACTTGACATTCAAGATACACTTGAGTATAAAGAACATCCTATCAGAATTCTAGGTAGAGATACCAAAGAGACCCGAAGTAAGACTATTCCTATGTGCAAGATCCAATGGAGCAATCACACAGAGAAAGAGGCAACATGGGAGAAAGAGTCTAACCTTCGGCTATGATATCCTTACCTCTTTGAAGAGTACGTTATGCTTTAATCTCGGGGATAAGATTCTGTTAAGGGGGGAGGACTGTAACAACCCAAAAATCCATACACCAAAAATACCAACTACAAATTTTTTTCTCAAAACTCCCATGTGATGATGAGTGTCATGTATAGTAACCCAACCTAAGAGATGCATTAGGTCTAACCCCGACCCAAGTTAACACATAAGCATGGCATGTCATTAGTTAATTCTAACAAATAAAGTATTGCATACATTGTTAATTCAAAATGTGATTTGATTTCCATTTGAGTTATGATATGCCTAACAACTCCAATAAAATAATAAACCATAAAATAATTAAAACTCAAACCAAGGAATAAATGTGTGAAGAGAAAAACTAATTCTATTTTTGTATAACAAAAACCACACCTATTTTTGTTATACAAAATAGCTAAATAAATTACTAATATTTATATAAGTATGTTGTGGGCCTCATACCAAAACTCCAATGAATATGGTGCACCAATTTGGAATCCAATTTAAAAATCAAAATTGAATTCAAATAAAGAAGAAGGAAAGAAAAACAGAAAAGAAAAGAAAAGAAGAGAAGGCCTCGCAGCCCAGGTCTGCTCGGCTTCACGACCCAACCAGCCCAGACAACCGACCGGCCCAGCCCTTCACCTCTCCCCTCTACTAGCCCACGCGCGCGAAGTAGCAGGCCAGCCCTAACTTGCACGGCCAGCCCAGCTTGCGGCCCAGCACGTCGCCCATGCCCATGCGCCCTGCTGCATCGCTCGCTGCCACTGCCCGTTGGACCCCACCCGTCAGCCTTTCTCCTATTCATCTTCTCCACGCCATGCCCCGACCGCTCACGCTGATCTCCTTCGCCGACTGAGCCTCGACAACAGAGGTAGGGGTGGGCCAGGGGGTCACACCCAGGGCATGGCCTTGTCCCCTTGGCGCCGCGCCCATGCAACCACGCACGGCCATTGGATGAGATGCACACGCCTCCGATCCTCCTCAATCTCCAACCGCCGAACACCGAGCTCCATGGCTAAGCTCGGCTATAAGAGCCCCGGTCCCGGTTGCCCTAGCGCATTCCTATGCCCGCCGCCACCTTGCGGCCACCCCCCCTGCGCACCCAAGCCAAGAGAGAGAGCCAAGAGAGGAAGAAGGAAGGGAGAGGGAGAAAGAAGAAGGAGGCACCGATGAAGCACCTCCGAAGCCACTGGAGCAAGGAGCTAACGCCACAATGCTGCACGGCACCGCGCTGCCTCCAGAGCTACACGCGCGCAACTCGTCATGGCGTCGCCATCCTCTCTTCCACAGCACCTACGGTGAGCCCCCGGTTCTTCCCCTGCTCGCCACCGGACCCTGCTACTCTAGCCATGGTGCTCCATACCGTGAGCGCGTAGGCCAAGGCCATCTCTAGTCTATAGGCACACAAGCATAGCACACTCACGCGCACATCGTGACCACCTCTGAGCCCTTGGACGCTGTAGACCCCTCCAAGCCCCACGGACACAAGAGCAGAGCACTCGCTCGCCGCGCTTGCAACACCGCCACTGTGGCATGGCCACCACTGATGCACCCGGCCGCTGCGCTGGACTAAGACGCAGCTGTAGAGGATCACCGTGATGCTCGGAGGTTAGCCGCGTGGACCGAGTCATCGATAGCCGGCCATAGCACCCTGGCCACAAGCACCGGACCCCGGCTGGAGCTCCGCCGTGCACCGCCACCACGGCCAGCCAACAGGAGCCATCCAGCCACCTCGCTAGCATCACCAGGGCACCTGCCATGGTAAGGCCGAGCTATTGCCCACTTTAGTTGAACGTCGCGCCACTGGAAGGGGCTCACCGATGGCCACCGCCACGCCGAGCCACCGGTCGCTATGGCCAGCGCCTTGGGAAGCCCCGGCCGCCGCCTAGACCCCACCATCACAGTCACCGAGACCTGGTAGTGTTTTTCCCCACATCAATTGGGCGCTAACACCACTGCGGAAGCTTGTCGGTGAGCACATCGCCGGTGGGAACACGCTGGCAAGGAAGCAGGGGAAATTTCCCCTCGCCGGCCACACATGCATGAACCCGGTGCACGTGGACCATAGAGAAAAGAAAGGAAGGGTGGACGCGGTTCACCAGAAGAAGACACGGTCCATGGACCAGCGCGTCTTGGTCCACCGTGAGCCACGCTCATGCCCACAGCCTAAAAGCGAAGCCCAGTAGGAGCCCATGGTAGTGACGTGGCAGTGCCACAGCATGCCACGTGGCGGGCCAAGCCTGACCCAGATCCAGCCCTGTCTAGGCCTAGTTTGAACTCGGCCCGTATTGACCGTTGACTGGTCAATGTTGACCATTGACCTGGCCCCACATGTCAGTGGCACGGACACTCTGGACCCACATGTCAGTAGCAACTCAGTCGAGGTGATGTCATGCTGATGTCACGGTGATGTCAGCTGCTGACGTCAGCAGCCCTGGCCCCACACGTCAGTGACCTGACTCGTTGGCTGTTGACTTGCCGATGACTCACCATTGACTTGACGTTGACTTTGGCTGGACCCACCTGTCAGTGACCCGAAAGCCCGGGTCCCACCTACCGGACTGATGACGCTAATGACGTCATGCTGACGTCAGCTGGACCCCACCTGTCAGCTCGGAACCGAGACGCTGATGTCATGCTGACGTCAGCATGCTACGTGGACCAGTTACAGCGTGACACGTGTCAGCCCAGAATTAATTCAGCCTTTTCCATTTCCAGAAATGAATTAAACTTCAAAAATTCATAGCTAATTCATACGACCTTAGAAAAATACGAAACTAGGACCAAAATTTATCTAAAATCAAGCTCTATGCAATGAACCCATGTTTGAGTGTATTTGGCTCTTTTGAATTTTCATTGCTTCTTTGTGCGACTATAATGCAATCGTTTATAGACTTAGAGGAGAACCAGACAGACGAGGATCGTGAGTACCATGAGGAGAACGGAGACGACTACACTGAAGGTGCCACATCCCACCCAATCTCGTAGCACCTATTACGCATGGCTAATATAGAACTGCTATTGCTCTACTTTATTGTTGTATTCACACTATAATAGGACTTGTATAGTAGTATGCTTACTTGATGGCCTTTACCTTGACGTAACCTTACCCCTGCTTACCCCGCTGTTAGGCTAGTCACACGCTCGCTACTATATCTCGTTGCTTATTACTTCTACTATGCTTACACTACATTGATGCGTGGTGGAAATCTGGTGTTATCTGAACTATGGGGAGAGTGCTGCGTGTGTGACTTGGGTGCATGGAGGGTGAGGGTAGTGTCGACCAAGTTGGAGTATACGACGAGCCTGGGGCAAGTCTTGCCATAGGGTGCTACCTAGGCATCCCTAGAAATGGATACCTATGGTGGGTAAATGGTATATGAGGTGGTCCTAGGTGTGAACCTATGATGGGAGGAGCCTGGGATGGAGGTGCTATGGTGGTACGATAAATGGAAACTCTGATGAAGACATTCTGGCTTGGTCACCCCTAAGGACTTACTAGTACTCAGATTCATCGGGAAGCCTTACGTACCACTCGCCCTATATGGTGCGGGACAGCCGGACTACTTAGTAGGATATTGCCACTACTGCTAGGTTGATAGTGAATAGTGTAAGGAGGTACAGGGCATGGAGGATTTCCCCCACACCCTTTCGAGACTTCATGGAGACCTTGTGGACCCAGCTCATGACTCACAGTTTCAGTCACCCCAGACTAGACTTGGGGTGTACCAGGGCTGAATGGTAGAGTGGCATTATCCTAGGCTAGCAAGTGGCCGGAATCAGCCCAGTTGACGACGGTCAGCGAGGAAGGTGGATCTTGTGGTTATGTAAAACCTCTGCAGAGTGTATGGTTGATCGATCAATACATGTGCCGACTTGTTAGCTATGGACCTTTCCTGGGTTTCGCTTAAACTAGATAGAGAGATGAGTCCTTCTCTTCTTCCCCTGTGAGAGAATGTCGGTCGTAGCCAGGGGCTACAGGCCTTGAGACCGTGCCGAGAGGGAGTTGGCCTGTCGACTGAGCGATGGTATGGTTATGGTATGGTGATGATATGGAGATGGTGGTATATCGATCCCAGGATCGAAACCTGGCTCTGGGAAGGGAATGGGGTGGAATGTGTATGGGAATGGTGTTAAAACTTGACCAACTATTATATACTTGATATGCTACTGCATAGGAAACCCCAGCCTTATAGGTTCCTTTGATTATATCCAACTTGCATCCAATTTCCACAAAGCAAATGCTCATAGGGTTGGGAGTGGTCAGTACAAATCGTACTGATAAATTTTGGCACACAGGTTCTGTTGAGGAGTATAGCTCCGAGGAGTTTGACGGATGAGGGGTTTGTGCCTACGCTTGAGTTTTGGCGATCTTATCTTCAAGCTATTCTGAATGAATGCTACTTTTGATTCCGCCAATGCGGCGATGTAATAATTTATGTACTTCTACACTACTTGTACTCTAATATTATCATTATATGGATGTGATATTCGACTGGAATTTGGGTAATATGATCTACAACGGTCTTATTACACTTCGACGCTGTGGTTTTCCCTTCACGGAAATCGGGTCGTTTCAGAAGCAAGAAGAAAGATAAGGGCAAGAAAGCTTTTAGTGTTGTATCAAATGTTGAAGATGACATGTCAACAGAAGATGATGAGCTGCAGTTGCCTGAATCAGATGATGAAGGTGGAGAAAGCCTAAGGTTTCAGACTTTTAGATAGCAGGATATGCATAACCCAATATTTAAGTTGCGTCAATTGTTTGCAACCCCTGAGATTCTAAGGAAAGCAATTACAAAATACAGTTTGAAGCACAGGGTTGAAGTTAAATTGCTAAGGAATAAGAAGAAGAGGATTGAATCACACTGTGCAGAAGGTTGTCCTTGGAACTTGTATGCTTCAGTGGATAGCAGATCCCCTAGTATGGTTATCAAGCAATTCAATAGACAACACACATGCCAGAAAAAGTGGGTTTTCAAGAGGTGCACATCAAGATGGCTTGTTGACAAGTATCTAGAAACATTTAGGGCAGATCAGAAGATGAGCCTCACAAATTTTGCTAAGTCAGTATAGAGGGACTGGAACATAACTCCAGCAAGGTCCAAGCTTGCTAGAGCTAAAATATTAGCTATGAAGAAAGTTATGGGAGATGAGGTGGAGCAATACAAGTTACTTTGGGACTATGGTCATGAACTTAGAAGAAGTAACCCAGGCAGCAGCTTCTTTCTGAACCTAGATGGCAATGTATTTAGCACATTGTACATGTCATTGGATGCATGTAAAAGAGGTTTCCTGACTGCATGTAGGCCTATCATATGCTTGGATGGATGCCACATTAAGACTAAGTATGGTGGACAAATACTGACAGCTGTGGGCATTGATCCAAATGGATGTATCTTCCCAATTGCCATTGGAATAGTGGAAGTGGAATCACTAGTGACATGGAAGTGGTTTTTGGAGACACTGAAAAATGACCTTGGCATAGATAACACATATCCTTGGACCATCATGACAGATAAACAAAAGGTGAAACAATACTATATCCTTTGTTGTAGTTGTTTGCTAGGTGAAAACACCATTTTCATATGTTTGTACTTTTGTTTTCAAGGTCTTATTCTAGCAGTTCAACAGGTCTTCCCTGACTCTGAATATAGGTTCTATGTCAGACACCTATATTCCAACTTCCAACACCACTTCAAAGGTGAAAATCTCAAGAACCAGCTTTGGTGTTGTGCAAGGTCAAGTTCAATACCTCAATTCAATAGGAACATGGAGAAAATGAAGACCCTGGATCTTAAGGCCTATGAGTGGTTGTAGAAGATGCCTTTCAACACCTAGGTCAGAGCTTACTTCAGCACTTTTCTAAAGTATGACCTATTGCTGAACAACAGCTGTGAAGTGTTCAACAGTTATATCTTGGAGGCAAGGGAGATGCCAATTCTTAGTATGCTAGAGCAGATCAAGGGACAGCTAATGTCCAGGTTCTATAAAAAGCAGAGGGAGGTGGGAGAAGAGTGGTAGGGACCCATATGTCCTAAGATAAAGAAGATAATTAATAGGAACACAGAATGGGCCAATACTTGTTATGCAATGCCTGTTGGACAGGGCATATTCCAGGTACAAGATAGGGACTATAGTTTCATAGTGGACATCAAAATGAAGACTTGTGATTGCAGAAGGTGGGACCTCACTGGAATCCCTTGCTCTCATGCAATTTCATGCTTGAGGCATGAAAGGATCACACTTGAGTCAGTTGTAGCTGAGTGTTACTCTTCCAATAGCTATCTCAGTGCTTATGGCCACAATGTGTGGCCATGTAAAGACAAGAGCACATGGCACAAAGTTGGAGGCAATCTAATTCTACCACCACTATATGTGAAGAAAGTTGGAAGGCCTCCCAAATCAAGGAAGAAGCATCCATATGAGGTATAAAGTAGTCATGGACCAAGGTTGACAAAGCATGGAATTAAAATGACATGTAGATACTGTGGAGACAAAGGACATAATAGGGCTACATGTAGCATGAGAAAGGCTGGACTTCCACCCAAGACAACTGCACAGAGAAGCCAAACTTCTATGCCAGTTGAAACTGAAGAGGTTTTTGAGGAAGCTGCAACTGAAGTTTATAGTGACATGCCAATGATGCCAGTTCAAACTGCTATGCTAGTGATTAGTTAGGTAACTACTCATGTGACAACACATTGTACTAGTATGTCTTATCTAAGTTGTCAATTATATGCTACAGGTTTCCATGTTTGAAGAAACTGACATGCCAATGATGTCACAGTTATCAAGTACCATGATGTCCCAGATGCAAGCAGAGGTTAGTGTCAGTGTCATTTAATTCCTCTAGATCACCCAACATCTCATTCAAACTAATCATCTCCATTCTCAGTCATCACAGAGTAGATTACTGGAAAAAAAAACCACTTCCATTTTCAAGCTTCATATTGTCTAACCAACCAGCAGCTAGGCTAGTTCCACCCACTACTGCAACACAGGCTAGGAGATCAAGGTCCACTGCCATGAAGAAAACAACTGCTACAAAGAAGACTGCGGCTGGCAAGAAGAAAACCTCCCACAAGAAGGTTTCTGCTGCAATGAACAATCCTGATGGTGCTGTTGGTTGAAGAGGACAAGTAATGATGTGTGTGAAATTGTAAATCATGCAAAAACTCTAAGTGCATGTTCATTTTTCTACCTTTTGTATAGCAGAAAGATAACCTTTTGGTTAGGTATAAGTATATGAATGTTTCAGCTCGAAACATTACAAAACCGTGTGAATGTTTTAGCTGCAAACATTAGGAAACAAACTAAAGATTTCCTATCTTTTGTATATGGCTTTTGGTATGCTATACCAGCAAAACTATATGTATGCTTTGGTTGCAAAACAATGCTCCAGCTCACTGGAATGATATCAAAGCATCTTTGGATTATCAGTTAATTTTCTGTGTACACTCTATGCTTGTTGAAATCAGTTTGGATTTCTTTCATTTTTCAAGATGAGAGAAAAATTGCAAACTCGCATTCACATTTTAGACAATACACCTTCAAATTGCATAGAACTTCATAACTTAGTCATTCATCCGTACACATTCAGACCTTAATGGTGATTACAACCAGGATCAAGAACAACAACAAGGTAATACATAGAGCCATAAAACAAGTCGGTTGCATCAACCTAACTAAGTTGTCACCAGTTCTAACCAAGGTTTCCAAATGTTTCACAATATCAGCATCAACTGCAATGCCTCTTTCCTTCTTCATCCCTACGGCTGCTTCCTGCTCTTTGGATTCTATAACTTGCTCAGCATTGGAGGCACTTGCTTGCTCCAGCGTCATCAGATGCTGAGAAAATCGCATGCCCTCCTTCTTCAAAGAATCAACATGTTCGATATACTCCTTCTCCCATTTGAAAAAGGGACAGCCCAAGCCTTTGCGCTACAAGCAAGAGGAAAGGATCAATCTTCACTGCAAACTGCAATGTAAACATCCAGTCAAATCAAAACAGTTTGAATCTCACCTTGTGGGCCGGGCAACAGTAGAAAACCTCATCGTCGCTCTAGGGTTGCTTCGAAATACGCCGAACCACCTGCCACTTGTGGCATTTTGTGCACTTAATCAGTGGAACATCATTTGGTTTACCCAGATCTGCAGCGGAGGAGCTGGAATCTTGAGGGAACATCGGGGATTTGAGAAAGAAACAACCGATTTTAGAGTTCATGACATAGAAGAACTCACCATACTATGGCGTCCATGCCCCCGGTGCTCGCAAAGAGGCCACCATCACCACCCCGCACAATCTTTACCTCCTCCACCGGCTACGTCGTCGTTGGTACCACCCGCCGCCTCCGTCGTCCCACCCAGCGCCCTGGCGTCGTCTGAAGACGATGGCTTCGTAGGGAATGGAGAGAAAGGGGTGAAGAGTGAGGGAATGGAAAGCATAGGGGGCTATCGGCAAAAATACGATTGGCAAAGGACCCTCACGTGCTGCTCACATGACCTATGAACACGGTGGCTGCTGTCATGCATTGCCACGTAGGATCTAATCCCCAAACGGACAGATTTGGACCTAAATGGCACAGCTTAAAAAGTTCATGTACTCAAACCTGCATTTTCAGAGTTAATGGACCTAAATGACACAGCATAAAAAGTTGGTGGAGCTACGGTGCATTTATCTCTTCTTTAAAATTAGACTGAACTTATAGAAAGAAACAAACCAATATTTATGACAACGTTTTATTCGCAAGAAAATATAGAAGAAACAAGTGAAATAACACTGTCATCGGAATTAACGTTTTTTGGCGATACGATTTCCTCTCCAGTCGCAAATGTTGGAAGTATTTTCTTTTTTCTAAATGGCGATTCCCTCTCCAAGACGGCATACGGCGGAACGGGTAGAACCCGCTTCAAGTCAAGATCAAGAGTCGTCTCCGCTCTCCGGCCGTCTGGCATGGCTGCATTGGCCAGAGTTCACGTGAAGACCGGGGCACCCAGTAGTCCTGATAAATTCAAAATAACTTGTTAAAAAAATTTAAAATAACGGCGGTACCCTTCCATCCAAAAAATACAATTCTAAACGCTTTTATGTCTCTATAAATAAAATGCACTATAAAAATACATTCTATTCTATGACTAATCTATTAATATTTATTTAGTAAGTATTTTAGTATTTTTTATAATTTTAATTTTTTTTTAGGATGGAGGAAGTAAATTTCATATAGATAGAGAAAGATCTGGGTAGGAGAAGGGTCTGTCATTTGGTTTTGTCGTGGGTAGCACAGCAGCCGTCAGTAGGTGCAGGCTGGGCGTGCACAGGCACAGGTGCACAGCAACGTGCCAGGCAACGCCGTAGAGCTGTGCGAGCATTTTTTTTTTTTTTTTTTTGTTGACAACAACACCGGGAGAGCTGAGAGGCTCCACCTGAGTATGTTTTCCACAGATCCTGGGCAAACCGGTAATAGAGGGTGCATAGCATCTATGATATGGGTGACCCTTGAAAGGTCCAACAGGGTACAAGAAGCGGGGAGATAATAGCGACATCAACACCAACAACACAGCACAACAACAATAAGAAGATTTAGCTACCAGCTCGACCTACTAACCTTAACGAATGCAAACACTACTTCCTAACATGTAAGGCATTGCGTGGGATCCAACAGGCGACAGCCGGGAGGCTGTAAGGCATTGAGTCGAAGCCAACAGACGGCAGCTGTGAGATGCACCGCCTATGAGTGCATCTAGGCTCCAACCGATATCCACCAACGCCATTTGGAGGAAGGAATCCTCAAAGGGAGAGGACCGTTAGGGGGAGAACGAGGAGATCCAGAGAGGAGATCAAGGTCCTCATAACCCAGCATATGATGAGGCGAAGTACTCAAGAGATTTAGAGGACAGCACACCAAGACGTTGATAGCAAGCACCTGGCAGCAAACAGTGTGTGCAAAAGCCAAGGGATAGAACAGTAGTCAAACCAAAACAAGATGGGTGAGAGGGCAACCGGAGAGAGCACGATGTCAAGCTAGACGCGAACGAAAGCAGGTGTGTGTGCATCGATGCCTTCAAGAAGGGACGTGACGTCCTCGGACGCCACCATCGATGACAGGAGCACCGGGCTCGTAAGGGCTTTCGCCCTGAGACCTGCCCAGCGGATGCAGCAAGCGCGGAATGGCCTTTGCGATAGGAAACTGAAATCTTCAGTGACTCCTCCAGGGAGGGAAATGACATGAATTTCGCCATCGCTGCTGGTCCGGAGCAATAACCAGACAGGGTTTTCGCCCAGATTCCAATGCAGGCGGAAGCAAAAATCAGAGTGAGCTTGCCGACGACGAGTAGTATCTATAGGGGATCAGCAATGCCGGAGGCTTGTCACCGCCTGAGTGAGGAAGATGTCGGTGTCCAGCTGGAGACTCCGGCACGTCGTCAAGCCAATCTGCTGTCGAAGCCGCAAGCACCACGAGGGTACCGGACGAGCAGTCCCCGCAGCGGCTAGGTGGCCTCGCCGCCCAGGAACGCCACGCAGCACCACAGCACCACCACGGTACCCCACAGCTCGGCCACCAGCGCCTTGGTCTACTGGTCCCAGGACAGCGATGCGCGACACGTGCGGGCGTAGTCGAAGTCCTCCGCGGCAGCTTCCACCGTAGCCATGGCTACTCCATGGAGAGGTCACCATGGATAGCTGAAAGGTCCTAATGGCTAGAGGGGGGTGCATAGCCTATTAAAAATTTCTATAACAACACTAAGACAAGTAATTAGTCAATAAGATAGCGAAGCGAATTTTGCGCTTGCACTATACTTGGGGCTGCAAGCCACCTACCCAATTCTATTTTCTATGATCTCTAATATATCACAATAAGACTATGTCACTAATGTACACCTATGTGATCAACCTAGCAAGAGTGATACAATTAAGTGCTACACTATCTAGTCTTAACTACCATAAGCTCAATACAAATAAATGTACAATGAAATGCAAGAGAGTGGTAGAGAGGTATACCGCCGTGGCAAGTAATCAATTAATTAATACCAATAAATACAAAGGAGACAATCAAGATACAATAATTTTTGCCCTTTTCGTTTGGGTTTGTTTGACTTATAAGCCGTACTTTTTTAGCCAATAAACAGTACTTTTCTCTCACACCAAATCAGCCAATAGTACTTTCAGTCATGGCTTATCAGCCAAACAAGCCCAAACGAATAAGGCGTTTGAGCGTGAGGGTTTGAGCTGGAAATCTTGTAAGAATTAGCTGTGTATGGATGCAAAGGCTGAATATTTTCATTTTATAAAAAAGCTATTATGTATAACTTATGGATACGCAAGCCTAATCCATATATATTGAATATAAACGTTCATAAGGATATATATATAATGCATCACGTTTGGTTATTTGGCCACGTCCCGTCGTGTTGCGAGTTGCGACTTAGGTCTAGTTTAGTTCCTAAAAATTTTCATCCCAAACTATCACATCGAATCTTGCGACACATGTATGGAGTATTAAATATAGACAAAAAAAACTAATTGTACAGTTTGGTTGAAAATCACGAGACGAATGTTTTAAGACTAATTAGTCCATGATTAGCCATAAGTGCTACAGTACTAACATGTGCTAATGCTTGATTAATTAGGCTTAATAAATTCGTCTCGCAGTTTCCCGGCGAGCTATGTAATTTGTTTTTTTATTAGTATCCGAAAACTCCCTCTGACATTCCAAAACATCCAACGTGACGTTCAAAAATTTTCATTTCGTGAACTAAACACATCCTTAGGAGTACCAAAACAACAGAGATGAGCAGTTGAGCACTATTATGTCAGGCGCACACAGGAAAGACGTAGGGCCGGAGACTCCCGAAGAACACAAACCATTGCGGGAAGTAGAAAGCCACCACGAAGCCCACGAGGAATCCCACCGCGCCGCCGATGCTGGACGCGTCGTTGACCCTACGCAGCCTGAGATGTATCCGCACCGGCCGCGCGCGTATCCGCACATGGAACCGCCTCTTGCACTTGCCCAGCGGCGCCCCGCAGAGCCCGTCGTTGCCGGCGAAGTTTTCGGCTGCGAACCTCTGGAGAGAGCCCGGGATGGGACCTGACAACGAGTTATCTGCAACGTTCAGCGAAGCTAACCGTGCAAGATCGCCGATGAGATCCGGGATCTGGCCGGTGAACCGGTTGTGCTGAAGGTTGACGGTGTTCAGGTACGTCATGTTCCCGATGCCGCGCGGGATTTCCCCTGAGAAACCGTTGCTCGAGAGGTCCAGGGAGATGACGAACGGTAGCTGCTGGTCGATGTCTGTCGGAAGGGGCCCGGTGAGGTTGTTACCTGACAGGTCCAGGCCTGTCATGCTCCTGCAGAACTGAAGGCCTCGAGGGAAAGAACCTTGAAGCCCCATGCCGTTGAGATTCAAGGACAGGATGCGACCGACGTCGTTCCAGCACTCGACGAAAGGGGATCTGCACATATGTAATCTTCCGGGATGTTGTTGGAGAGTGCACCATAAGGATCACCGAGCGATTCAATCAGGCCCTCAGGCATTGGACGTCACTGCCACTGCCAGCACAGGAAGATATGCATATGCATAGGAGCAGCAGCAGGACGACAGGAAGATATGCATCCGATCATGGACACCCAGGAAAGAATGTGAAGCCTATACACTAGTACTACGCTTTTATACTGAAAACGGGACGCAGATTCTCAGCCTGTTCGTTTGGCCGTGGCTTGTCGTAAATGATCGTAAATTTCTAGCTGGAACAGTATTTTTCTCTCATACAAACCAGCCAGCAGTACTTCTTCACAAACCAGCAACGATACGAACCAACCAACCAAACAGGCTGAGACTACTACTCTCTAGCAACGAACTTGTCAAAAGAAATAAAGAATGGAAAGGTTTTTGAACGGACACGCTTCCCTCGAGAAGCGCATTAGGCCTTCCACAGTGTTGCGCTTGAGTAACGCTTGAAATGGAGAGAGAGGATTTAGGAGCCGCTCCCTACACTGCAACTATGATGCTATCTTTTCATCGGTGCTTCAAAATCTCGGAGCGGTGCAACTACTTGCTCCACTGCCTACCGATGCTCAGATATTAAACAATATTATTTTACTGGTGCAGTGACCTGTCGCGCTGCTGTTTGGTATTGATGGTGGGCAATACTTTATCTTATCATGTGGTCCCAGACCAAAGATGGCTGCGATGCCTGGCTTTCGAGTACGCTGCAGCACTTCAAACATGGTGCCCGTTTCCTACCATGGGACCCACAATTTTCTGGCACTACTTCTGCATTGCGGAAGGCCTTAGCCTCTCAACACGGCACGTGCCTGAGAGAGCGACTCCGCGTTAAAGTCGCTGTTGGTAGACTTGTCATGGGAACATGATGAGGATTGTGGAGGGGAGTCACTGCATCTGGTATTCTGGTTGACCTGAGTGCGTGTTTAGTTGGGTGAAAGTTGGAAATTTGGCTACTGTAGCACTTTCGTTTTTATTTGACAAATAGTGTTCAATCATGGACTAATTAGGCTCAAAACGTTCGTCTCGCAATTTCCAACCAAACTGTGCAATTAGTTTTTTTTCGTCTACATTTAATGCTCCATGCATGTATCGCAATATTCGATGTAATGGCTACTGTAGCACTTTTTTGGAATTTGGGGTGGGAACTAAACACGCGCTGAATAATCATAGGCGCAAAGACGAGGATGCCTCCCGAAGGACAAAACAGTGACCAAATAAAGAGAAGTGAATGTGAGCCAATTAAATAAAATTCTATAAAAACAACTCCAGCAGCACCAAAATCAGGGCTCCTACTTTTCGGTTCCCAAGTTTTGCTTCTACTCCAACAGCATCACCCAAACGAAGGCCCCTAAATCTGAATCGGCAGACAATGACATGGGGGACCCACTCGTCATTGGCTAAGATCTTTGTTCCTCTCATCCAACAGGTCTGTGCAGAGCAAATCGGCTCAAATAGGCATCGCAGTGTCCGAACCGCACGGTGGGACAGGCCAGCGCGGCGGAGGACCGCCGGCGTGGCAGGCAGCGTCCGCACGGCGCGGTGGGCCCGCACAACGGAGCATCGACAGCGCGGCGAAGGAGCGCCCGCGCGGCAGAGCAGTGTCCGCACGGCGGGGCAGGCCCGCGCGGTGGAGTAGCTCCTGCACGGCAGGGCAGGGCAGCAGGCCGCGCATCGGCACATCCGCTCACGTCCATTGGAGGCTCGGAACAGGCTCGCGTGCTCACTGCTCTCCCGTCCTCGCAGCATGTCCATCGGAGCATCGCGTCCGTGCTTGTCGTGCCCGCACGATGGAAGGAGGCCGCCGGTTCCGTACGGCGCGGGGAGGAAACAACCGCGACGGAGGGAGGGAGGGAGCACGCGAGGCAGGATGGGGGCTGGGCGGCACGAAGGGGAAGAGCAGCGCGAGCGCACGAAGAAAGGGGAGGAACAACGCCCGAGCCGATGGGGTCCGGGGTGTTGAGCCAACACGAATTGGGTCCGGAGGGGAGGGAGAATTTGGGTGCCCACACAAATTTCAGGCCCTAATAGGAGCTTTGCTGGAGTCAGATTTTTGGCCTGAGCCCCCATATTTAGCTTTGGGGGCTTAAGCAGTGGCCCGGCTGGAGTTGCTATAATAAGAAGAACTTTACCTATGTCCTAAATTTTCCGAAAACACCTTTCTTGGAGCTTAAGTTCTTATAGCCATGAGCCCATGACAAGACTATAGAACTGCATGACAATGCTGGAAAAGCCAAAACACGAAGTGAAAGAAAATCAGCTCTAAACAGACAAAGATGGAAAATTAGGATCAGAAGTTCTGATGTCGGAAGTTGCTAACGAAATTGACACGCAGAAGTTGGTGTCAAAAGTTGTCGTGGAAGTTCTGAGACAACCTAAAGAATAGCCTCGGAAAAGAGAGAGAAAAAAAATTCAAAACTCGATCAAACTAAGTTCAAATGACACGGAAATTTTGCACACTCCCTAGAATATTGTGAAGATATCCTCATACCACCTAAAGATTAACCAAGAACAATCCAAAACCTTCAACTTCAAGATCTCCAATAAAACCAAGTGAGGCCTGAAAAGGAGAGGATTGGGGCTTAGAACTAAGAGATTAAGGGGGTGTTTGGATCCAGTGACTAAAGTTTAGGTATTATATAGGGGTGTCGCATAGGGTGTTCGGATACTAATAAAAAAATAAATTACAGAATTCATTAGTAATCCGCGAGATTATTAAGCCTAATTAATCTATCATTAGCACATGTTTACTATAGCCCCACATTATCAAATCATGGACTAATTAGGCTTAAAAAATTCATCTCGCAAAATAGTCTCAATCTGTGTATTTAGTTTCATAATTAGTCTATACTTAATACTCTATGCATGTGTCTAAACATCCGATGGGACAGCGATAGTTGAGGAGGTGAATCCAAACACTCCCTAAGCTGGTTGTAAGGAAAATGGACTCTAGGTCCATTTACTTTGGATTTTGGTGTTTGATGAACAACACAATCAAATTGGATTAATGAATTTACAAGTAATTGTTTTGTAGTTTAATAGAGTGCAACACGTGACTTGGACGAAGGCGACATGATGATCCCATAATCAACACCATAAGCAAGACCCTAGAAGCACAAGAGAAGACCCAAGATATTAAGCAAAGTCTAAGCACGAAGATAGAAACCAAGCCGGACGTAAGATCGTGAAGAAACGAGCTCCACAAAGGTGATCGGACGCGGCCCTATGAGGACCGGACGCGTCCGATCAGTTGCTCGACAAAAGCAGGCGTCAGCAACAGTGATCGGACACTGAGCGAGGCAGTGACCGGACGCTGCGGCACTAGATGACCAGACGCACAAAATGCAGCGTCCGATCATGTCTAGAGAGGTTCTAGAGCGGCACAAATGCGACCGTACGCGACAGGTCGATGATGCCCAGACTCAGCAGTGCGTCCGATCACTACACGCACGCTCAACGGTCAGGACAACCGGATGCGTTCAGTCAGAACGACAGCAGCGTTCGATCAGTAGCAAAAAGCTAGGTTTCGTCCCCAACGACTACTTTCTCTATGAGGCTTATAAATAGACCCCCCCACTGACCATTTGAGTTGTGGAGAGCTGATGAAACATACCAAGGGTGTTGATACAATATTTTAGTGATCTCCACTTGCATGGTGCATAGTGATTCATTAGGTGATTAGTGTAGGTGCTTTGTGAAGTGCTTAGGTTGATTAGACCACCGTTTATGCGCTTGATCTAGGTTTATGCCTAGTGTTTAGTGAGGTTTGCATACCTCTTAACACCCGGTGCTTGCACGCATCATTGTTGTATATCGGAGGGGTTTGTAGTCTTGTGAGATCACACCAACCGTGTTTGTGGTGTGACCACCACCGTGTACCGAAGAGAACAAGGCCTGCGGTGGTTCAGCCGGAAGCTTGATAGTGAAGACGACGGGGAGCAGTCCGGGAGAGGCTTATCGGAAGGCACACCGGAGACCCACTTGCCCGTGGGGAAAGCCCGGGGCTATCCACGGAGTTATCTGACCGGGAGCTTGGCCCTTGCGAGGGGCTCCAATGAGGACTAGGGGAGCTTACGCGCTTCTCGATACCTCGATAAAAATACCGGAGTCGTCGACGGGAGTTTGCATATCTCTATCTTACTCTTTAGCTTCCGCATTTACATTGCAATCTTGATTTGTGCTTTACTTTCCTAGCTTAGTGATAGGCTAGTTGATAGGTTTGGAATCTAGGTTGCATAACTTTTTTTTACGGTAGAGATAACAATACACTAGCAAAATCGTAGTTACGCATTTAGATAATTTATCTTTTGTAGAGATTTTTGTAAGGATATAAAAAGAGACCATGGTTTAGAGTTAGAGTTTTAAATTATCTGGTTCACCCCCTCTTAGGCGTCACGGCCTCCTACACTGGTCCTCAAGACGAGGGACATTTTTTTACTATGTTCACCCGTCCATCAGACCATCCCGCTTCATGTATAGTCCCTCCCTCTGTCCTAGAATAATCGCATGTCTCACTCCTGATAAGTCAAATCTGTTAAACTTTAATCAAATATATATGAAATTATACTAATAGTTATGATTTATAATAAGTATCATTAGATTAAATATAAAATATAGTTTTATAATAAATTTATTTCAAGATACAAATGTTAATACTAACTTTTATATTCCTATAGTCAGACTTTAAAATGTTTGACTCTTCGTGAAGCGAGATATGCATTTATTTTGGAATGAACTGTAGCACCCTAGGGCTAAGAGCATCTCCAAGAGTTCCCTAAACATCCTCCTAATCCTTATTTTTTAGAAAGATAAGAAAAAACCTTCTTCAACAACTCCTAATATTTACTCACTCCTAATCTTTAGGACTAAAAATTCCTTCCCCCTCCGCGTAACTTTACGCGGAGGGCGGCGGCGTCACGGGGGCGGGGTTCGCCGGCTGCTGCAGCGGCCTGGTGCGGCAGCGGAGGGTCGGCGTCGACGGGTTGCTGCTGCTGCCACCGGTGGCCGCGCTCTTGACGGCAGAGAAGAAACCGCCGCCGCTGGTGCTGCGTGGGCTGGGCGCGTCGTGCTGCGGCCGGCGCTTCTTGTTCTTGGCGTCGCGGTCGCGGCGTTCCGTCGAGGCCGGCGACAGACGCACGCGCAAAAAGGAGGAAGGTGGCGAAAGAGGTACCTTCGCATGGTGCCGCGCTAGGAGTACTACTACTACCTGCCTAGGAGTAGTTGCTCCGGACGCGGGGCTAGGCGAGCGGCGTGGCGGCGCCTCCCCGACAACGCGAGCAGCACCTCACGAAGACCAATGCCGTTCCCTAGAGAGAGAGAGAGGTGCTGAGCTGCTGGCTAGTTGGTGCGTTGCCTGGGGAGTTAAAAACGAAACGCTCCTTGCTTCTCTCTTTTTCCTCTTCTTGCGAAACTGGAGAGAGAGAAAGAGGAGGTGAAAGACAGCAAGAGGATGTCCTCTGCATCTCTCTCAGCTCAGCCTAGCCACGTCCGTCGTCTCTGACGATGGATGCAGGCGGCAACAGCGTGGGTTAGCACGGCGATGAAGAGGTTCGCGTGGGGAAAAAAACTGCAGAAAAAAAAAAGTTAAATGAAACCAGCATTTGATTTTTTAGAAGTCAAATATTAGGAACTATTGGAGATAAACTTCCTTTTTTCTCTTAAAACCTTTTTAGGAATTGGTAAAGGAGAAATATATAGGGAACTCGGAGATTCTAAAATAATGGAGAAGAAACGAAACATGAAACAACTGCAGTCACGACTGCGGAGCGGCATCCATGGCCGTTGCCCGCTAGACCGAATAAGTAGAAAGGAAGCACGAAGACTAACTTATTACAATAGTTCATAATCCAAGTTTGCCACACCTAAGTTTAGGAAGCCTTGTTGGTCTCTCGAACCCACTCGTTACACAAGCAGAAGTGTTATCAGTCTAATTCACAAGGTAAGGTCGACCAAGTCACCTTCACTGAGATTAAAGCAAGAGCAGTCTTTATTTCTTGAGTATCATGACCATGAATTTTTGCCTTGAAGGAACAACAATGTTGGCCAGAAATAGATGACAGTGTGCCTATTTTGAACTTCAGATCTATCAAAGATTTCATTCGTACAGCAATCACAGACCTCTTCAAGCTGCATGACTCAGTGATTGCACCATCAAAGAGCCAGATTCGCTCATTCAGCCCACTAGTTAAACAACCGAGCAACAAAGCAAAACTGCTTTGCACTTCAGATATGAGAACCTCTACAGTCGCCTCAACTGCCCAATGAAGACGAGACAATGTTATATCAACTGCGCCATAATCGCCAGGGATGCGCATCGTACATGGCTTATTCCATATGCCTGCAGGGCCTATGAGTGATGCACCATCGATCAGTTGTAGGTCATCTTTTTCTTCTTTGCCTGTCTTGACCCTCATGTCATATTCGATCAGAGTAAGGTCCATCATTTCTATCCCTCGTTTAGGGCCAGCCATGTGGATAAGGGAACCCTACAAGATTATTATATTCATCATATAATAAGAATTATCTAAAGCTAGATGCTTCCCACGTAACAACATTCACTTAAAGGGAATATTTTACAACTGATAACCAAGATCTTCTGTCACGTATCAAACAAAATGTTTACAAAGTGCATAATGGTGATAGAGAGGGGAAATTGGACCCTGTTATTCATTTGATTTTGTTTCAAATCCCTAATTATCATAACCCTGTGTAAAATGAAAAGAGAAGACATATGTAGTGACTGGGATAATTAATGCCATCTTCATATATGCCTATAAATAAAGGAAAATCAATGTGTAGTGTACTAAGCAGTAATCAATAGTCCAAAACTTTCAATACGAGTTTTTTTTTTGGAATACATGTTACTCCCATAGTTTTATAATTTAATATGTTCTCGTAGTAAAGCATCCAAATGTAAGGTGCGTCTTGGAAGGAGCAAGTCTTCAAAAGTGGATTTTGACCTTTGATTTCTCTAACAATATATTGCCAATTGCTACAAAATCAACAGCGTCCTAAAAAATAATACTAGTATCAATCCATTAGTGCAACTTTTGTACACTAAACATTGATATAATTTGACCAATTTTTTCCAAAACTGACTTTTCCAAAACCAAAATACACCTTGGACGAAGGTAGCAGTTGCTTGTACAAACCAAAAAATTGCACTATTATTCTGCTATTTTTGACATATTAATCACACTGATGCATTTTTTATTACACGAAGGCTATTATATATATATATATATATATATATATATATATATATATATATGGAACGACAATAAACTAATCCTATTTCTAATTATTAAGGAAATCAAGAGTGCAAACTGAACTTCATGTATACTAAATAATTTGATTCACAATCTATCCCAACTTTAATGATGTAAAAGAAATTTGCAGTTGCAGTATGGTATATGAGAGGATGTAGTGATCCAACCTCATATGTTTTATGCATGCGAGATGTTTAGCCTTATATATTGTGAAATGAATAATAATGTACTCCCTCCGTCCACAAAAGAATGCAATTCTCGCTTTTCAAGAAGTCAAGCCATTTAAACTTTGACTAAATTTATATAAAAAATACTAACATTTATGATATAAAATAAGTGCCATTAGATTAGTTATAGAATATATTTTTATAATAAATTTATTTGGACACATAAATACTAATACTATTTATTGTAAACTTGGTCAAACTTGAGCTAGATTAACCGGCGTGGATCCCATAATTGCATTCTTTTGTGGACGGAGGTAGTAATTAAAAATAAGGAAAATAAGTCTACTTAACGCACTTAAGTACAACACAAGGTATTTCCCCCCTAAATTATTCCATACCATCTACCACCTAAATGATTCTCTTGGGGGGCTCTGGTGGTGGTTTTGCCCACGTGGCAGCATCTACCTAACGAGCCATGTGGGCGAAACTGCCACCAGTACAGCCCCAAGGTGGTTTTATACTGCAAGGGGCGCTTGCAGCCAAATCTCAATACTAAGGGGTGTTAGGTACATGTATTCCATGAAATAATTGTAGTAAGTATGAATGTGCACCTGTTCCACAATGATGGGATCATCCCTGCTCAAATTGACGACATAGTTAAGCAATGGATCCAGTTCATCCCGCACTGCTATGTATCCATACAACTCTGCTACGCCACAATCCACTGGAATTTTAGCCAACTTTAACGATAGAATTTGCAGCATACAACAAGGAGAATGTTCCGTGCAAGTTCCATTGTGAATAATACAATTTGTGGGATCTGATAACTTCATTGCCTCCAACCGAGCTTCATAAAAAGTAAAGTCATAATCTAAGCTTGTGACTGTAAACAAATACTTGATATTCGAAAGTACATATGCTATTTGAGTATCACATGCACCGAAAAGTTCTTCAGGAACACTCAAAGAAAGCATTGGCTCTAATCAAAGCACTGAGCACAGGGCTAATGAGAAGATCCCAACAAAAATTGTATGGCATCTTTTGTCCGAAAGCATACAACGTGTGCCATCTATTTATATGAGATTGGTGTGCTAGGTGTTGACTGGAATGATTTCCAGTCAATTGGTGCTACAACTCAATGCCTTCTAGTATCACTTGAGAATAGCAAGGGAGGAGAGCAACCCCTATCCTTGTAATGTGATAAGAGTCCTAGTACCACCTAAAAGCTTATGTTATTTCACATAAGAGATTCTAGTGAATGTGCTAACACTAATGAGCCTCCTAACCCGCCTTTGTATGACAATAAGGCAGGTAGGCACAGAAGGTCAACGAAAAGGCAACCACTTGAGGTGCAGGGAAAAACAAGATGTCCAAACATGGAGTCAAACAACACAGACATTTCAACGAACCGAACCACGACTAGAAGAGATGTACTTCAAAAAAGCTGGTATTAAGCCTACAAAGCCAAGGAAGAAAGAAGCTAGTGAGATGCTTGAAGACCAACAGGATGAGGAGGAACCAATAAAAGCTCAAGGCCAGACTACCTCTACAGTAAACTAGGTATACTGTTTCCTTTACCAACCTTCTAGACTATAGAACTTCACTTCTAAATGCTTTCTTCCCTTGTCACAGCTAAGGAATGTGTGTGAATTCATCACACAAGATTACAACCAAGCAATTACTTGAAAAGCACCTCTCCTACATCCCACTTTCATATCCAACATGAGGTCAGAAACAATTGATGCTCCACACACAACAACAAGCAGGGAGGATAGACAAGTACTGAAGAGGGTTAAGGTGCACAACAACTACCAAGACGAATTGATATCAATCAGTGAGGTAATGTCTCCTTTTGTGAAGGTTGTGTAGCGGCCAAAAAAAAGCACCACCTATAATTTTGCTAGATAAGTGGTACTCCCCCCTTCCCAAAAAAGAAAGTCATTCTAAGATTCAAAATCTGTGCCAAGAAACAAGTCATTATACCTTATTTAGCATGTGCATGCGAGTCGTATATGGCAAATAAATAGGGGCAAACAAGGTCATTTTTACTTTCTTGTTAATCTGTCCTAAAATTTCTAAAATGACTTGTTTTTTGGGATGGAGAGAGTATGTGTTTTGGGAAGTGGTGTACATTTTAGAAAGTGGCAACCCAGTCCTCATGTTAAACAGGGGTGTTGGAAAGTTTGGTTGGCCCCTTCAACACCTAGTAGTCCTTTAGGTTATTAGTATGTGAACAGCCTGAGGACTTGTTGTGATATTGATTGTGTTGCTACCTGAGGAGTTGAAATATTTGTATCATTGGTGGTTTGTAGCTGCACGTATGGAGACTTTTAAACCTAATCATAACTTGGACTTGGGATATTGATTGTGTTGCTGCCTGAGGAGTTGTCATGTGGGGCAGCCGGGTACCGGCTGCATGCAGCCAGGACGGTATGCCAGGGGGTGCCAGCTGTAATCAATGGCAATTAGAGTCTGGGGAATAGATTAGAGTTAATGAGAGATTAGAGTTATTGATGGGGAGAGAAACGAGGAGCTAGAGGCTGGGCGCCTAGGGGCTGGGCACCTCTATTTATACCCTGTAACCAATTTAGGATGAAGCAAGCAATGAACAACAAACAATCCAGTTACCCCCAAATATTCTAGTCTCCCTCCACGCCGACTTTGCCCGGCCTTCCTCTTGGCAATGGTTATCCTCCCTATCCCCGATATGAACTAAGGTTTCATACCAGGAGTTGAAATACTTATCATTGGCGGTTTGTAGCCATACGTGTGGAGACTTTAAACCTAATCATAACTACAGCAGTGTGAATGCCCATATTTAGATTGCTATTTACGCTTATATCTATCATTTTCCTGTGTATTCTGCCATGCATGTACATGCTCAAAGACTGTAATGATCACCTGTTGCAGCATGATTTGATATGGAAGCAAATTTCAGGGAGAAGGCACTATATTATTCAGATCCACATGGTTATTTGGGCATTTATTTAATTACATAGCATGGAATAAGGTACTAGCCCATGTCAATAAAACTCTATATGTATGCCACCTCAGCCTCTCCCGTCAGGTAACAGCGCAGATTCCTATTTGTGCAAACGGTGAAAGTTGAAGGGCCTGCAAAAGTAAAGTTCATGGTTTGGAGTGGATGTGCTACTCTCGTCCAAGTGTGAGGATCTCTAGTGCAATTATCTCATAAGTCATAACTAAAAGAGTGCAAGGCGATGAAAGTTTGGGGGAATGTCGCACACAGCTCATATACAATAATCTCTAGGATCACAATAAAATATGTGGTTGTAGGATATGGAAAGAGATATGCTATGCTTAAGGAAACAAATCATATCTATAACAACAACAACAACAAATTAAAAATACAAAAAGAGATATTGATCACTTACTCTCATTATGGTCCGCAATAAGATAATCCCTTTTCCACCATGTATCCATACCCCGGTATATGGAACCATCACGGTGTCTACTTTTTGCAAGTATATTTTTCACAGTGTATTCTTCATCATCACTGACTTTTTTCTCGTCACTGGCAACGATTTCTCCCCTTTGATTTTCCGTTGCGCTCCTTTGCTCTCCTTTCACAATTTGCCCTGATGTATCACGTTTGACATATAAAACCTCTGAGGTGACCCTACAGGCATCCTTATCGCTTCTGTCATCTCGAGCTATAACCTCCAAGATTGTGCCACTGGTATCAATGTTTTTCATGCCCTGGATGTCCGCAGAATGCTTGTTGTCCTCGGATATAATAATAACGTTGGCAGAAGAACCGGATGCCCCCATGTATGGTTTAAAAGACTCATCGTCTTTTACTCGACTGATGGTGGCCATGTTACAAGGTTCAGGAAGAAATCTATCATTAATCATTAGAGAGCATAAAAAGCCAATATCAGCATTTGACATAAAAATAAGATGGTTGCATCAGTGAGCATTGAAATCGTAAGTAACATTATCTAAGCCTGAAATCGATTCTAATTTTTTCGATCTCTTTGTCTGCTTTGGGAATCATATGGGATAAGAAAAAAAAAACTTGTTAGGGGAACTACAGCGGCCGAGCAGGTAGCCAGAACTAGTAAATTCCCCCACCTGCCTTCGAAAACCAACATAGGAAGGAAAAAAATAAAAACTCCACGTTGGTCACAATCCAGACCCGAAAACTAAAACTGCGCGAACTTTAGCATCAGAACGAGAAACCACATATCCCCCCATTTGCCTTCAAAAAACAGAGAAGGGTAAATAAAAGCCCAAAATTGGCCACAATCTAGATCTAAAACTACAGAAACGACGTAAAGGCGCAAACTTTAGCATCAGGAGAAGAAAACATACCGAGGAACCCGACGGACAGATGGATTGTCAAACACCATGTGTGCGGGAATTCGTTGCGGGTGCGCTGATGGCCACCAGAGGAGAGGTCGCGAGGGGTAGGAAAAGCGGTGAATCGGGGCAGGAGAGGTGGCAACATTAGGATGTCGGAGGAGACGTAGAATAGGGCGGAGGATTTGCATCAGAGCGAGCGGCGGCGGCGGGTTTGGGGCTTTGGGGAACGGGGAATAGCCGAATTTTTAGTCAAAATAGTATTTTTCTCTCATAAATAAGTTAATAATACTTTTTCACAAACCAGTAATAATATGAACCAGCCAACCGAACAGGCTGCTGGTTGGGGTATCAGTTCTTATTAAAACCCACCACAAATTGAGGTTCCTTATTAAAACCCACCACGAATTGGGCCCACGATAGACGTTCCACGTAAAGATGGCAAAGTATCCGAAACCCGACAAGATGGGTTTTTACCCTATTAGGTAAAGGTATGAATTATAGCCTGTTCGGCAGGCTGGTTCGTTTCGTAGCTGGTTCATGAAGAGGTACTGCTGGCTGGTTTGTGTGAGAGAAAAATACTGATCCGGCTGAAAATTTACGATCGTATACGATCGTAAAGCACCAGCCGAACAGGTTGTTAATTTCTCTATCCATAGGTTTGTTAACGGGCAAAAAGGCAGACCCAGCGGGTTCATGGGCGTGGATCCGGGGATGGAGTACCCAAACCCGCAAACCCATGGTTTTTTTTAAACACGATTTATGACAGCAATTATATACTTGTAATTGTCACAAAATAATTAGAAAACAAAAGGTAGACATGCAAGAAAAAACAAAGGAAATAAAGGACACACTCGTTACGTGAATATACTACAACTAGCTAGTGGGCCATGGTTAGCAGGCCGTGGCCCATGTGCACTCGATTTGATTGGTCTCATAGGGCATATGATGTGCACCTGGGCATTAGCAGGCCGTGGCCCATGTGCATGGCCAGCGACAGCGAGTGCTCTGTGTTTGCATGTGTAGCGCTCACAAGTCTGCATGCGCAAGTAGTCCCACCTCGCCAAGTGGTTTCGCACTGGCCATCTTGGTGAGCTATAAAATAGACCAAGGGTTTGCGCTGTGTAATGGACTGTGGAATCACCTGACCCTCACGGGCGAGCCGATGGGTACCCGATACCCGCATGATTTTGGGCACAAGATTGAACTCGTCACGGGTCGTGGGTTTTTTAGCGGATATGATTTATGTTCGCGGGTTCGGGTTTGGGTTCATCAAATCCAATGGGTTTGTACCCGTTGCTGTCTTTAGCTCCACACCCTCGCGGAGGCCTAGCGCCAGGACACGTTCTTGGATGTAACGCGAAAGCCCTTGACATTTTCAGTAATGAACGCGCAATCCAAGCGAACGGATGTACACAGTGAACAAGGTCACGCTTTTTACCTACAGATCCCTGATGTAAAGTTTATTTAAACGCAAAGAAGAGAAAATTCAATAATCCCTTTTACAAAAAAACCGTCCGCAGACAATTCCACAGTGTCTCCTTCTCCAGTTGCCCTAAGAATTAATTTTTTACTATTCCCTCCGTAAAAAAAAACACACAATCAGGTTGCCCTAAGAATTAATTTTTTACTATTCCCTCCGTAAAAAAAAACACACAATCAGGTTCAGAGCTAGAATAGTATTTTTTGGACGGAGGGATTAATTGTTTATAAATAGGTTAAATGACTATTTAGACCAACAGTGTTTTCATTCTAAGCTCGGCAGAAGCGATCTGATACAGTAGCCAAACCTACTTCCGACGTGACATTAAGCCTTGGACCAAACGTGATCGAAGAAAGTCGGGAAATGGATAAGCGGCATTGCACACAATCTCAATGCTGGCCTGAGTGAATTCTGTGTTATGGAGGCACACACAGTCCTTACAGTTGGATTCAGCTCAGGAAGACCAGATAATTTGGACCCTTGAAAATCCAGGTGATTGGTGAATACTGTGCATGCTCGGTCTACACCATTCAATTTAGTGACCACGTTCTCTCCAATTTCCCCCCAAGTTCTTCCTTTGGCTGCTTCTACAAGACAAGATTTTACCACGACGAGACTACAACTACGGGGTGGAAGAACAATTTTTTTTTGTTTCATCTCTACAACTAAAACATTTAAAATGATTCCATCCACACGGCTACGTGAAGTCGCTCGAGGCGTGCGAAAACCCGGTCCCCGCACGATGATTTTCTCGGCCAACCTGGCAACCGCGCTCCCTCTCCCGTGATGATCCCGGTGAAAGGAAACAGAAACCGCGCCTCCTCCGGCACAAAAGGCAAGATCCTTCTTCCCTGCGCCTCCTGCGGCACAAAAGCCAAGATCAATCTCTCTCCCCCACAGTCATCGCTCTACCCTCGCCCTCACCCTCGCGGCGGTGCGCGCGCTTCGCACCCACGCCGTCGTCCTCGCCGGGCACGCCCACACCATCGTCCTCGTCGTGCGTGCCCACGCCGTCACGTTGTGCGCCGTCCCCGCCTTATGCTCCGCGTTCGTTCTGCTCGGCCCCGCATATGGTCCATTGGGCGCGACGTCATCGCCAGCGCTCGATCTGTGGCTCGCTCCGTCCCGGCCTCACTGAATCCGGTAGAGCTCGGGGAGGTCTGTCCCATCTGTGTATGCAGCGTGCGGCCGTTCAGTGCTCGTGTATTCTTTTTCTTTTCCCTTCCCTATCTGCTGGCTATCTCTGCATTTTGGCAAAATTTGTAAGAAGACATCGTAAAAGTGTGGCTTTTGCCATGAACCACAATTTTTTTTGTCTTTGCCAAAAGACATCATAAATCCTTGCTAATATGCTACATGTTGTTGTGCATGCACCGCCATCTTGACTGACCACATCCAAGTACACAGCCGATGATCCAAATCTCTTCAGCCAGTGAGTATTGAGTATTAATCCTATTTGCAGTGCTTTTGTGGTGTCCCATGCTTGCAATAATGTTCCTCCTATCCCTAACTACCCATTATTGGTGTAGATTGAGATGTTCGGCCATTAGCACTTTTGTGCATAGAAGGAACTTGATGAAATGCCTAATACATTGCAATCGTGCATGAACTTTTATGTGCCAAGGTACACCAGCAGGAATTTTTGGTCTCCAGTTTCTCTTTTTTTTTTTGTCCATGCCATTGCGGATATCATGATATTAAACAGGTGTACCATAGTTCACAATTTGTATTATGTCCCAGTACTAGACAAGTGTACTTAAGTTCAGTTTGGAAGAAATAAGATATATATTTTGCAGCAGGGCTATTTGCTCAGGTTTGATTGTTTATACCAATTACAAACACTAGAACACTTATGTTTAGAGTTCTGCTGAAAATGAGTCTAGATGAGCTTCATTCGCCACTAAAATTGATGGATATGCCTGACAAAAGTGAAAAAAAAAATGTTGCTTTGATCAACTGTGGCTCTAAATGTTGGGTGACCTTGGAGAGGTTATCAGTGATTCAAGTTGGTGAGGTCACCCGGCTACAGAGCATTCAATTTATACGATTGTTAGGATTCCTGTTAGCAGTCCAACAGGTAACATTTATTATAGAAATTAATATGATTGCTAAGATGTTCTGATGGAAGGAAATTTGGAGTGCAGGGCGGCCACAAGTTCAACGAAATTTCCATGAAGAAATATGTTGCTTCAGTATGCAAGACAACATCGTTTCCAGAGGTGGACTGCCGTGGTTGCTATCTTGTACTGGCAGCTTGTTTGTGAGTACTGAGTACTAATTATTTTAGTGATGCATAGTGCTATTTTTTTAAAGATCAGCATGTGTGGTGCAATATTTTTAGGTCGTCCGATTAATCATGATTAATCGTGATTAGTCGTTCTGATCGGTCCCTAATATTCGATTAGGAGGACCGACTCGATTAGCTTGACCAGAAAGCTGGTCGTCCGACTAGGATAGGGACGACCAGTTTGGTTACTCTGTTTTTGGGCCTGTTTAACTTGACGGATATGTGGGACTATTGAATGTCAATGTTTATGACTTTGTGTTGAACACTTTAGCTTATCTGTACTGAACTAATTTGGTTATAAAATATGCTAGCTGTGTGGCTGCTATGGTCTGCTAAATGTTAGTTATTTTGCTACTACAATCGTGCTGCTGTTCAGGTGCGTCAAGATCAAGACTGCATTAGTGTCACCAGCTAAACACTAATGCAATATTGATGCTTGCTTTATTGTGTATACTATATATGGAAAAAAAATTCCTACTCCTAGGGAGTAGTTACTCCCACGTAGTGTGTGTTCTCTTCTCTGCACACGAGACGAGCGTCAGGTTGATTAGCGAATTACATGAGTGGACTCGTTAAGAAAATAAATCGGTCTTATTTTTTAGCTACTGCTGTTGCATCCCACCGATACAGCTCATTTATTCGCGACGTCTACCAGGTTCGAAGAGAGAGGCCAGCCCGTGCGGGAGGCGTGCCTGGCGGCGGCGGCCCGACCGGCGGCGTGCGACCACCCACTCCAACGGCGGC